>NC_056725.1:285882513-286182513 GCF_019279795.1 Protopterus annectens
CATTCAAATGTAGTTTACAAAACATTTCAAAACAAATGTTAAAAAGACAGCGGTAAAAAGGTATTTAGTTGAAAAGTTTCTTCAACGGATGTCCAGGGGGCATTTCCATGGGGACCCACAGCCCGAAGGGTCATGCTTGTGCCCAGTCGTACATATGACAGAAAAGGCAAAGGCCAGAACTGACACTGTTTTATAAAACTCGTCAATGTTGTAAGATAAGTTAACCACTTCCTATAACAATATTGCCAGATTTGTTACTGGCTCCCCATTTAGAACTCACCATTGTCAAAATCTCAAACAGCTAGGATGGCTAGAAATGCAAAATAAGCTAGAGTTTCAACAACTCACCATTACGCATAAGATTCTGTACCTTCCTAGTAATACTCCTATTCTAGGTAGCCTCATCTCTCCCTACTCTAATCGTACTACTCTTCGCTCAGCAAATAAACTACTGGTCACCATCCAGAAACCCCACAACAGAGCAGGTGATTCTCTTTTCTCAAACTCTGTGGGGAAGACTTGGAATAGGCTGCCCAGCATACTTGTATCTCAGTCATCATTACCACTCTTCAAAAAGCAACTAAAAATCTTCCTAAAAACACAATGGCTATGCCCTTGTACTAACCCTGACTGATACTCCCCAGTACAACATCACTGTATACCTTGCACCCAAAACCCATAGTGTGGAATGAGTAATCTTTCACTTAACCCCCCTTTTTACTTTCCTACTCCCAGGGAAATATCACTGTATTTGATCTTGGTATACTCATTCGGCTATTAGCAAAACTCTACCATCTGTATACAGACTAACTATCTTTTTACTATGAGTATAACATTCTGTTTTAAATGCATATACACAAACTCTCTTGTGTATTAAGTTATACTTTAAGATTACCTGAATTCACTTTTTAAATCTGTGCCTTCATTTCTAACATACAGTATGTTGAATATCATAACCTTTACCATGTACATAGTACTATATTGCTGTATTAAACTCTGTACTCACTAATGTCAAATCCTTTACTATGTAAATAGGACTGTATTTCTGTGTTAGACTTTGTATCGATAGTACTGTACTGCTGTGCTAGTACTCTCTTTCTCTATAGTACTGTACTCCTGTCATAAACTCTGTACTCACTTCTCTCAATATTAAGTTCTTATTTGAAAATTCTTCTTTTTTTTTCTTTTATGCTGATCTGTATTATTTACTTAATGTGGAGCTTATCTCCCCGGGCCTCTACTGAAAATGGACATGTATCCAGTTGGACTAGCCCGGTTAACAAATGTAAAATAAATAAATAAAATAAATATACCCACATATAACTATCCATATCTAATCAACATCTATCAGTATACCTATCTGTCTGTCTGTCTATTTATCTTATCTGTATATCTATCTATACGCATCTGTGTGTATATGGATGTACTTTTAAATTCTAAAGTACCAAAACAGCAAATGTCATAACATCAATCACAAAGGATAAAAACTCAGAAAAAACTCTGATACTCTCCCACATACACCTTCACCTCCTGCTAATTATATATATCCAACTCAGAGTTCACACAACAGCTGAGAAAGGGCAATTTCCCACTCCCTGCTCTTCTGTAACCTCCCGTAACATTTTGTTGGCAGATGCAATAATATGATTATGCAATTACTTCTGTTGGCATTAAATATATTTGGTATTATAACCATTCAGCTGTACAGAAGGATTCCATATCTCTCCCTCTCCCATTTTCTCTCTCTCTGTCTGTCTATACATATATAGATATATATATATACAGAGACACATACATACATATATATTTATATATAATTGGAAATATCAAAACAAAAAATGAAGTTCACTTTTTCATTATTTTTTTTATGTCCATATGAGGAATTTGCTAATATAATACAATCCTCTGATCTTTAACAGTTAACACTTTAGTTAAATAAATAAATAGAACAGGTTGGTGAGACACATATATATATATATATATATATATATATATATATATATATATATATATATATATATATATCTCAAAGGATCCCCACACTCTGCAATAGGCTCCCCATCCATGTGAAGTATATTCTGACCATAACCCTGTTCAAACAGAACCTTGATGACTGGATGGGAAATCAAAAATACCCCCTGGGTGTTGCCCCCATGTCTCTGAAAGACACAGACTAATAATAATACTCCCTAACTAACATACCCCTCACAACAAATACACTAAACCTTTAGCAATGTCTTAACTAACATACCGCCTGCAAGTAGATGCTCATGTTATATGGGGACATAGTTGGATCGGGCTGTGTTGTCTAGCTAGGCTTATAAATGCCCTATGGTTGTTAACCTGGCATATACCTATGAACCTGTGAATGTATAGTCATCATCAATCATAGACTACAGTGAATGTGCACCGAAAGTAAGCAAATTGCATTATCACTGCAGTCAGTATATATTGTTATTTCATACATAGCAGTCATCAGGTTCTGATATATACATAAAGAAATAATGTAGCAATGGCTAAAAAAAGGCTGAGTAAAAGATCTGTAAATCTATAAATGTGCTCAGCAAAATATGAAAACAATTACTGCACTGAGATGTACAGATGTAGAGCTGTAAGTGATTTTATTGTGCTAACAAATGCAAGTCAGGTTATTTATTTTATCCCGCAGCTATTTTTGCTGTCTAGCCTTGTGGCTAATTTCACTGTTATTTGATTAGAGTCCATCTGGCAATGTATTGCTCGACTACATAATGTTCTTGTGATCAAAAATTGAATCAAGCCAAGGTCTAACATGAGGAAACAGGTACTGTTTAACTATAAACTAATATTTTGTTGAGGCAGTCAGTGATGGAGAAAGAGAGTGAGTGAAAGAGACAGAGAGGGGGTCAGAGAGATTTTCAGAAATATGAATAGTTGCAGTTAATTACATTGTAGTAAATGAAATTAAATGCCAAACACTGCTATTTGTTTAATTTTTAAATGTCTAACTTTATTCTTAAAGCTGAAATGCTCAACAGTTTGATAATGTTAAGAAAAATAACTTGATGACAAAGTATGTTGACTCATCAAGCTAAAACACAATTACAATAAACTCATATGCTTGTCAGCATAGATCATGGTGTAGCAAACAGTGGCTTTTAGCCCTTTCCCTACTGTAGTGCAGTCTCTGAGTTTGCATATATAACTAGCAATTTTTGTTTTCATTTTTTTGTGCTTTGACCTTTCCTGATCTATCTTTTAGGTGCCTGTCATTTGTTTGATTGATGCAATGGTAGGGAATCACACACACACACACACACACACACACACACACACACACACACACACACACACACACACATATGTACATTTAATTAACTAACAATACAAATGTACCCTCAAAGACCACTGTTTATAAAGAAAACATCTTTCGGAACCTGATTCTGCTCATTTTCTTGTGTTGCAGTTGGTGGAAGACATATACAATCTATGATATTGTTCCACTGAAAGTCACTTCTCTGTTACATTTTGCCCCATTTCCCACTGCTGATGTTACTGTGGGTAAGTCAGCCAGGGATTTAATTTGGAATAAATCCCTGCTCTGAGTTTCACTAATGATGACTGAGTGCAGTATATCTTCCCCTGAAGGAATATTTCTTTTCTTTCTCATGATCACCTTTTTACAACTAGCACTGTAAGAGATACAAAGGCTTTTTTATGATTAGTCAGTCCTTATCCCTAGTATCTTATCTAGTAGTGATTTAGGGTCATGGTCACCAAAGTAGGGCAGGTTTCCTTATTTTTAATATATAATTTATTAGCTATCTTTCAGCTTTGCAACTTATGGTAAATCAAAAGTGCTTGACACCAGTCTGTTCTTAACACATCCTTCCATCTCAAATACTAAGGCACTCTTCCACAGCTTATTTTCCTTATTCTGTTTGGGTATGTAATACACTTATGCAGGTTCTTCCAACTAAGGATCGCATACTATCTGGATTTAGTTGTGCACCAATGTTATGAGTATATCTTGGGCCAACTCCTTTGACATATGTCACAGTCTAGTACCTTTCCCATGAGTTACTTATACTGTCCAGTACTTCCATCTTGCCCCTAAAGCCCTTTATCTATATTTTCTCACTATTGCCTTTGTAGTCATAGTGTTGTACCTATTTCCCATCTAGAAGTTTACCCTATTTTGTCTTGCATAACGTGTTACTCTCAACCATATAGAATTCTGCACTATTTTTGTCAGATGGTCATAAAGCAAAAATCTAATATTTTTTTGGATTTATCCTACCCCAGAAAAATCTCGTGTTCAGCTAATTGTTCCCAGAACACTTGCTCTTGTCTATCTAAATCCATGGTTGCATACAGGCTATATCAAGCTAAACTTGCATGTGTATTGCTATAGTTTTTAATTCTGTCACCCAATATTGTTTTACAAGCCTGTCCAGAAAAAAAAAACTGATAAAAGTTTGTTGCTCTGTTTCACCACTGACCAGAGGAAATCCCTAAAACATTCTCCAAGGTGAAACCCTACACACTGAGTAAAGTTTTTTTCAAAAAGCTTTATTTGTATTCATCTGTCAGAGGTATCAAAAGCACATACAGATGGCTGTATAAAATAACAGAAAGTCAGGGAACCATGTTCTTCACACTGCCATTTTACTGGAAGAGTCACTTTATCCCATCCTATTCTTGCCCTTTCCCATTCCATAAAAATACTGTAGTCATATCTTTAACTTCTTAAAAATACCCTTGTGGAATTGCTGGGCAGGCTTGAGCATATTATTGCACTAATGGAACCCAGTATGTCTATATCACAGGTATGTTTAATGGACTTGAATTTTCTGTGGATAAATCTAAAATTGAGATCTTGCTTTTGGTTACAGTTCCATACATATGTTCATTATTTCTATGAACATTTCCTCAGTTGCTCTTTCAGTCTTTGATAAAATTCTAATTCCTAGGTACACAAATACTTTATAATCTCATATGGGTAAGTTTGTTTTACAGCATCTGACAAAGCAAAGTTAGAGTTAGAGGCTTAGCTTTACACATTTCCAGAATTACTTACTAACAATCCAGAATCAGTCAATAGCACAAAACACCTATCCTGTTTTTGTTTTGCACTTATCAGGTAAACGAAAACATTTATTTATTTACTTATCTATTTGCCTTTGTTTACTGGGAAAGTCCAACTGGGCAATACCCATTTTCAGCAGAGGGATGGGGAGAGAAGCTCCATTTGTTTACATTGCATTATACTTGGTTCCAGTTAAACACAAAACAATTACCTTTCTATTTACATTTATATGTATACAGTAGTTACATTTATACATTATAAGATTTTACAGAGGTAAAGTTACTAAAGAGAAAGCCCACATGCAGCTGAATGGATTATAGAGGTAGCAGTTATGTATAAAAATTGTGTTGTCATTTCAGTGAAAGGCTGAGAGTATTCTGTTTAAGGAGAGTAATGGAGAATATTGTTTGGTGAGCACCAAATCTTAACCTGGTGATCAGCATGTGCAGGACCAGGATTAGTTAGGATGTTGTTCAAGCAGTGGTTTAAAATGTCTGAGTTTGTTGGAGAGTTTTATTTCTGTCAGGATACTATTACAGAGTTTAGCAATGTATTGGGAGTAGAGCGCGTCTCTGCAACATTATTTAGCTTATTTGTCTTTAAAAGTTTTCGGCTTTCTGGTGTCTTACAAGCACCCAGTGTAGGTTTACATTTAAAGATCTTTGTGTACCTGTAACTTTGTTTAATACTAGCTGAGACTGACACTCTAGAACCTGCCCCCCTGCATTTTCCTTGCAGGACTTTAAATCTTTATTTGTACTTAGATAATCTAGGGTCTCTGCTGACTCATTCCAATTAACAGTGTTTGTGCTCTGAGTTGAGTTCCTTGGCTCCTGAGCTTCAAACCCTCCTCCATAGGCTGCTTTTAGCATTTCATTGGCTCCCACACTGCCACTCTTTATTTGCCTGCCCACTGACAGCAGATCAGAAGTTTTTAACCCTACTTGCATAGCTTGGAGACATCTTTTAAATCTAAAATCCCTGATAGATTTAACTACTGTTGTGTCCTACATGTATGCATGCATCTAAATGTAAGTACATTGCCTTGTCTACTATTGGAAAAAGTATAAATTAAAAATACTAGTGACTGCTACTAATTGTGTTTTGGATGCTGTTATTGGGAAATTTAGTTTGTAAACTTTATCATTGCTTGTAAGTACCATATGGAATGCTATCAGAACTCTAATGTTATTCCATTTGAGCTTGTATTAAGTCTGGAGATAGACCTACATGAACATTATTGTAGGAAACTGTAAAATAAGAAAACTTTTGCACATTACAGTGTGTCAACACAGTAGTAGTGTATAGTTACATACACTATAAAGAATTCACGCAGCACTGATGATAAGTTGAATAAGAAAGTGAAGCAGCTGTCAGATAATTTTCATATAACTGTATCTGCTGGTTAAAAGAGCCTTGATTATGAACGTATAACTACTGTGCTGTAAGATTTATGCCTAGTACTGTTTAAGTACAACTGTTTTACTGCTAAGTGCATGTTCATGTAAGCATTGTTGGTCAATTATTGTAATAACAGGCAAAACCTCTCAACTGCTCTAATCATTTTATTAGTTTTAAGTACAAAAAAACAGAGTTTCCTCCTTCCTTATCTGCTCTATCCTGACCCTCTTTACTAAGTAACTGTGGCTTTATATACTTATTTTCTCTTTATTTATTTTGCAGTCAGTCTACATAGCGGCTACTTATACTAGAGTTAAACTGCAACAGTGTGTTTATACCTGTTCATTGGTCCTATCTGCAAGCTGCCTCACAGTTTAACAGGACTCTAAAAGTTTCAGCTTTCTGGTGTCTTACAAGCACCGAGAATAGGTTTACATTTAAATATCTTTGTGCTCCTGCAACTTTGTTTAATACTAGCTGAGATTCACACTATAGGACCTGTACCCCCCCCCCAACCCCAACCTGTATTTTCCTTATAGGACTTTAAACATTTATTTGTACTTAGGTCAGCTTGGATCTCTGCTGACTCATTCCCATTAACAGTGTTGTCTGCTCTGAATTGAGTTCCTTGGCTCAGCCTGCTACACTTGGACTCTCTTTGCCCCCCCTACCCCCTATTCCCACCCACCTCTGACAATTTCCTTTATAGCTAACCAGGTGCTCCACCCTACACTGGGTCACTCCCTGTCTTCCCCATTATAGCAATACAGTCATCTACACTTTTTTTCACTTCCCTCCTCCCAATTACATTTCAATCAACCAATTTCTCTCCCTGCACTCTTCCTATACTTACTTTCCATATTGTACTACCTTACTTTAACTGAACATAGGATCAACCCAGAACAATTATCTCCTACTTGTACTTTAACTTCTCAACCCTTGCTTAACTTGGACTACTTTACTATCCAACCTCCTCTCTGTACTACATTCTCCTAACCTACATTACTTCACTCACCACCCCCTACCCCACCTACCTCATCTACTATCTGTCCACCTCTCACTTACCCCACTAATCTATCCTCTACACCTCCAAATACTACACTTCATCTAGCCTGCTCTCAAATAACTTCTTCTCACAATGCATAATTCTTTTTTACTTAGTCCTATTATCCTATCTCTCTAACTCTCCTACCCACAGCTACCTATAACTCCATCACTGCCATTCACCTTATTAGTCTTACAAACTACATCAGACTTACACACATAAGAACACGCAGCCCTATAAAATGTATCTCACCTCCAAAACTATTGTATTTCTGCTCTCTCTATATCTCTATCGCCTTCTACAACTAACATCTCATCACACAACTCATATGCTTTACAAACCTACTTCTACAACAACCAAACTTATACAGTCTCTCCCCAGCTATTCCTCAGTAGACCCTACTTTATATGCCTTAGACTTAATCTTACAAATCAAACTAAAAATCCTCTCACATCAAAACCACCACAACAAAAACTCAATTCTAAACAATCTCCTCAATATTAAAAAGAAACTGCAACCTGTAAATCTCCCCACCCACCGCAACCTAAGTCAATGTGGTGATATACATTCAAACCCTGGTTCCCCTCCAGGATATTATAAAACCCCAACCTCCTTAATGTCCCTAAACTTCATCACCGTCATTCTCCAAAGCATTAGAAATAAAATACCAAACCTATATGCCTAGTTAGACAAAAAAAAAAAAACAGACTTCACTGCAATTACTGAGACATGGTTAATACCTTATATCAAAGATGCTGAATACCTACCTCCTAACTACAACTGCCTCAAAATAGATAGACCACATAAAAAGGGGGAGGTATCACCTTGATATACTCAAACACCTTTGCTGTAGTTAAATATACAAAACCTGCCCCACAATTCTCAACAGCAGAGACACTAGTATCCTTTCTAAAAATAAATAACAGTAAAAATCTTTGTATCATAGTCATGTACATCCCCCAGGCAACAACATTCCTGTACTTGAAGATATTTTTACGTTGTCAACTAAAACCTTACAAATGAAACCATCATTCTAGGGGACATTAACATTAACTGGCTTGATGTTTCTAATCAGGACCCTTCCACCAGCATAAACCTATATAACTATACGCAACTAATAAACAATATAACCAGGCCCAGCAATAAAACAGGCAGTGGCTCAATTCTGGATTGGATACCCGTCTCTAATACTAACAAAATCTCCTCCTCCAGCACACTATGTAACAGTATTAGTGACCACTTGCTATCCTTTATTACCTGTATGACCACCTCAGTCCTAAGCACACACCAAGTTAAGCAAGCCAGAGATTTATCTTACTTCTCCCCCAACACCATTAATGAACTCTTACAAAGGACCAACTAGACATCACTCAAATATCTCCCTCTCCATGAGACTGTTGAATTCTTCAATTCAACATTTCGTAGAATTTTAAATAGTTTAGCCCCACCTCAACTAAAAATAATAAAAATTAAACAGGCAACCTGGCTTACCAAATGCACAAAGCAAATTATGTCTCCTAGGGATAAAGCTTGGAAAATCTGACACAATCTAACACCTCATTCAATATACACAATTGCGTAAACAGGCAAATGACTAATGGTTAAAAATAAAAATAAAAAAGAACACTTTCTAAGCCTTCAAGACCAACACAAACTAAACCCAAAGACATTTGGAGCACAATCAATTCCCTACTCCATCCAGGTAAAAATTACAAGCCTTTCCCTAATCCAGATAAAACTCCCACTGAAATAGCCTCTCTCTTCAAATTATATTTTATCAACACCATAGGTAAACTCACCACTACCTTGCCACCTATAGACCGCTGCCCACCTGAACCTCCCACTTCACACTCCTCTACTACTCCTCTATTGTCATTCTCTCCTATACCAACTTCCACTATAAAAAAAACTACTTCATAAACTCAAACCTTGTACTAATGGACCAGACAATTTACCTGCTGAATTTCTACAAATATATGCAAACTCCATTGCCTATCCTATCAGCATACTCCTCAGTAGATCTATTCAGGAGTCCAGTATACCAAATATATGGAAAAAGGCATTTGTTCTTCCACTCCATAAAGGTGGTGACAACTCTGATATCTCTAATTTCTGATCCATTGCTATCCTCTCTCCCATCTCTAAAATATTAGAAAAATGTATTCACACTCAACTTCCTAACTATCTTGTCCAAAAGCAGATACTTTCCCCCACACAGCACAGCTTCAGGCCAGGTCATAGTACCTGCACTGCTCTCATATCCTTTATGGACACAGTAAACAGGGCTTGTGATGCAAGTTACATAGTCTCTTCACTGTTCCTAGATCTCTCAAAGGCCATCAATATGGTTTCACATCCCCTTCTGCTCACAAAACTCACCAACTTAGATCTCTCACCCCATACCTTAAACTGATTCTCACCAAATAGTCAACAATCCATCAAATGGCAACACTCCTCACCTTTGTCAACACAACTACAGGTGTACCACAAGGATCTATACTAGGTCCCCTCCTTTTCAGTATATTTATTAACAATTTCCACACCACCCTTACCCATGGCACAGTTATCCAATATGCAGATGATTCTTCAATCATCTGTACTGCCAAATCTATATCTGAGTTACGTCTTACCAAAAATGCTTTCACTTCAACCAAAACTTGGATGTCTAACAACCATCTTACTCTAAATCCCAGTAAAACCAAACTTCTAATACCCCCCCAAAAAACTACCGCTCTGATTTTTATGTTCATTCCCATAATAATACTCTCATTGAAGTCATTCCATGTATCAAACTGCTAGGAGTTATTACTGATGAAAATCTAACATTTGACCTCCATATCCATAGCAACATCAAAAAAAATGACTGCTTAAAAAGCTCTAGCACCATCCTTCCTGCTACCATCTCTACTATACGGTGCCCCACTTCTCACCAATATGCAGTTCTCCCTGAAAACTAAACTGGACTCATATTACAACAAGATTGCCAGATTTGTAACAAATTCTAAAAACTCAGCACAGCACTGCTTATCTCTACAGCAGCTAAACTGTCTTGAACTCCCATACTACCTCACTTATTCGCAATTAACCACTGCACATAAACTCATATACAAGCCTTCAACTTGCCCCTCCCTCTCCTCCTTATTGACTACATACCATCTTAACAGGCCACTAAGATCCAAAAACCACAATGATGCTGAAAGTTGAAAAACCTAACCTTGCAGCTGTCAAATGCTGTACTCTTTTACTGTCTCAAAATTAGGGAATGCCCTCCCACCTTCTATTAGAACAATTAGTAATCCTGCTCTCTTTAAGAAGCCTCTCAGATCACACCTCTGTTACCTCTGACAATGTACCTGTGCCAAATGGTATATATCAGTTCAGCGAAACAGCTCATCATCAAATACAACAACCTCAAATGTCTAACTACGAAATCTAAAAACATCGAAAGCTCAGAAAGCAATTCTTTTCCTGGGAAAAAATTCACTGTTCCGAGAAACACACATACAACACAAGCACACCAAAAAAACAGCAATCCACACACATACACTTAAAATCCTACATCTAACCCTACACTAAACTGTACATACAGTACTATTTATCCACTATCCTTAACCCAAACCCTAACCCTAATGTCCTTCACTATCACACACTCACCTCACCTGCGCCCTAATCCTAACTCACATACCCCGCCCTAACCCTAAAGTCTATCACTATCGCACACGCACCTCACCCGCGCCCTAACCCTAATTCACATACCCCGCCCTAACCTTTAAGTCTATCACTATCACACACTCACCTCACCCGCACCCTAACCCTAACTCACATACCCCGCCCTAACCCTAAAACCTGTCACTATCGCACACAAACCTCACCCGTGCCCTAACCCTAACTCACATACCCCACCTTAACCCTAAAGTCTATCACTATCACACACTCACCTCACCTGCGTGCTAACCCTAACTCACATACCCTGCCCTAACCCTAATGTCCACACAATCGCACACTTACCTGAACCCAACCCTTAACTTTCCACCACATTGCTGAAAATAGCGAACCCACAGAAACGGACAACTGAATTCTTTCCCTAGGAAAAATTTCGTTTATCTGCAGCTTTGCTATTTTTAGCATTCACTGTTTCCAGGTTGATATTAGACCATTCGAAGTATTAACACTTCGATTATCTAATATAGACCCTGCCAAAATACTACCTCCTAACACCTGACCCACTACTGTATCCCTCTACTGTATCACTACTTAGAAGCTGTCTCTGACTTGCTGAATTCAACTGATTATACCTACAAAACTCCAAGTAACAATTAAAAATGCTATCCTACCTGAAGAATCCCATCCTCAATGATCAAACTAGACACAGTGTTGATGTGTAATGTTTGCAAATAACTTGTACCGTTGTGTTTAATATTTATTTTTATGATTTGAGACTGCATAAACACTGTATATTGTACTTTTTCTTGCATGTACTATTAAGGTTATGAGGAGCTTTTCTCCCTGGGCCTCTACTGAAAATGGACACACCTAAGCTCAGTAGACTTTCGTGGTTAACAAATGCAATAAATAAATAAATAAAGTTGTAAGTAATAACAATTTATTACTAGTAAGGTGGTCCCTTGCTGGACAGTAGGGCAGTAATACGTTTTGTAGTGCAGGGAATTTTTCTGGATGATCAATGTTTGTGTGCTGTAGTTAGTTGTGACTGAAGTTCAAGCCAGTTTAATTGCTTTAACATATGATAATAGTGGATCTTATGAAGGAGATTGGAGGCAAATGTAGCTATTTTATTGTAGCAGGAGGCAAGTTTCTTTATTTGAGCATTATTTAAGTTTGTTAGGATAGCAGCTGCGTGTAAGAGTGTTGGCAATAAGAAGGTGGTGGCTAGAGTTTTTCTTGCACTATCTATAAGGAATCCATTGATCCTATCAAGGAAGCCTAGTTTCTGGTGTGCAGTATGTGCTGGTCATATTTGAGACTGTCATCTTTTATAACACCTAGAAGTTTACTATGAGTTATAGTTTTAATGACAGTATTATTTGCTGACTTTATGGTTAAAGATGTCTTTTGAGTTTGGCAATCTTTTGAGGTTAGAAAGCATTAACTTAGTTTTCTTGAGGTTGAGTAGGAGGTTTGATTCTTTGAGCCTGGTTTCTACAGAGGAGAAAGATGTTTGGGCAGTGTCTTGGAGCTTATTTATTGCTGAGACTGCACAATGTTGAGTCACACTGAGTAACATTTGTTAATCACAGCCTTCTGACTTTCAGATATGGAACACTACCTCTCATAATGTAGAATAAATGGACAAAATGAGTTTTACTTATTAACAGCTTACTAACAACTTCAACTAGAAAGCTCACAAGATGGCTAAATTGTACTATTTATGCTAATATAAATTCATTTGATGCATAAATATGATTTAGCATTATTTACCTTGGATAACAGCTAAAAATACTCTAAAAGTTGAATATGTGGCAGAGTCTTTCAATGTGGAATAATGAGAAATGTGGACTTTTTAAGACTTAAAATGAGAGAAGTCCCTCATTTGTTTTGTTGTTGATGTTTGCATGAAGGAGATGTCAGAGTGGTTTACTAAAATTAAATAGTGGCAAAGGATACTAAAAAAACAAGAAAGGCTGTGTTATCATTAAGGTACACCAACTGAGATCAAGAATGGGATCATATTTCAAGAAGATGAGTTTTATTTCTAATTAGACACAAGGATGATAATAAATTTAAAGAGGATACTGAAAACCACAGTTGCTCTGTTAACAAAGCCTACTTAAGGCAAGGGGTGCAACAGTCGAAAACATAGGCCATCTGAATTACAGAGGAAGTTGGTGATGGGAACAGGCCTGTGCCATAGAACTGAAACCTACAGACCAAGATAGTACAAAGACTAAATTATTATATAAAATGCTAGCAGATGTGCCATCTTCTTAAAAGGTGAAGACTTGTGCAGAAATGTCCCTTGAGTATGGGGATTATAAGTACTAATCCCTATACTTGAAATTGATGTTTTGTTATGCTGGTGTAAAATAGCACATACTAAAGAAGTGAAAGCATTACTATCTTTAGTACTGATACTGGTTAACATATGGCAAGTTATTGATAGCTGAATGCAAGCATTAATTGTCTGACATGGGTCTACTTCATTAGTAATACATAAAATATAATTATAAAATACATAAAATATAATTATAAAATAGTTTTATGAGCAATTAAAGGGTACCATGCTTGGGGATTGCACAGCATGTTGCAAGGAAAAACTTTATTTGTAAACTATTTAAACTGTTCAAAAAAGTAGGCTGAAAGAATAGATTACAGATTTTTCTGAGGAAAAAATCTGCATTATGCCTAGTGGAGACTGTGTAATTCAGCAGAGAGATGGGTTGTCATTCTGTTGAGCAGGGGTTAGGGAAGATTGCAAACAGCAACAAGCAGTAGATGGATTACCTAATTTGATCGGTTAAGAGATCTTAGGGGCACCATTGGATATGTGTGCGGTTCACAAAAATCTGTCCATCCATAACCCCTTTTTCCAATTTTTACACACGGGATCAGAATATTATGCTAAGTTTTTGGTTAATAAATTTTTGGCATTTTTTAGGAAGTGGGAAAGCATTGTGATGGTTGTAGATGACTATTAGATATTTTAATTATATGCTAAGTATGCAGCTAAGCAGCTTGTCTGACAAAAAACTTAATGTACAAGAAGCAGCTCTTGCTAGATACTGAAATGGCTATGGGAGGGGTGAAGACACATTTAAGATACTACTGAGAGATAAAAGACAATTCCCATTTTTTTATGAATTCTTTTAGTAGGCCTTATCTTGCTACCTTCTGGCATACCTGTGAGTGAAGTAGCTCAAGTAAAAATCAGAGACATATTTCGGGTTATACATAAGCTTTAATTTGCTGTTTAATAATGAAACCGTAGCAAACACATGTTGGTGGCAGATGGCTGCCAGAGCATTGAGCTCTGTGGAAAACCTGGATTTCTTTTTGATTGTTCACTGTTTTGAACCAGCCAAATATTGTAGTTGAATTACACTGTTGCTGATAGCGATGGTTGCAATTGGTGTTGCTTCTCCATTGAGTGGAATTACTTAATCCTATGCATCCATCTGGGAGTGAGTATGGTGGTTGTTGGGATGATGGAACTCTACCACAGCTGGCACTTCTATTTGGAAATTGTGCTTTTTTTCAGATGTGCTTGTTGTTTTTAAGTGAATTTCAAGAACTGAAAATGTGCCTTGTTCTTGCTTTTCCCATAATGGTCTATATCCATGTTTATGTCTGTGAAAATATTTTATATATTATGAAAATGAATTCCATTCAACTTTACACATTTGTAGAAATAGGGCATGGTAGACTGGCAGTGGCATGTGGTTCCATAGTTTAGCTACACTGACTACAGAGAGTCACCTGCACTAGTAGATTATTTGGTTATATTGATTCGTGACTTTTCCCTAGAAGGTAAAATTCAGTTGGGAAGTAGTGGTAAGTTGTTAAGGTCTGAGCAATTTTTGGTCATTGTAGAAAAGTCTGTGTATAAAGAACTAGGTGATGTGGTAACTCTAAGCAGTTTCATGCTCTGAGAGCTAGGCAGTGATGAGTTCTATTGTTATTGTTTATTGCAGATGTGGTTATTTTATTATAACATTGCCCAGGTTTGGACTGTTATGAGACATGAAAGCTAGTGAAGATTGTGAAAGCATAGAAGAGAGATGGAATTAAGAATTCTATAAGTCCTCCAACTGTGTCAGTGAGGTATGTTTTGCACTGTATAATGTACCTAGGTTGTGATGAGTTATTTATTTATTTTTTTTATCATGTGCAATACATGGTGGTTGAATTTCAACTAGTCATCTATGACACCTAGTAATTTTGTATGGTTTACTTGTACTCTCATGATGTTGTTGGCAGAGATGATAGTGAATAGTGTTGTTTTAGTAGAAATGTGTTTTGGGGTTAATAGATGTAATTTATTTATTTATTTTTTTATGGTTCAGATGTTGCTGTGTATTATTTAGTCATATTTCAATCATATATTCATTGCTGAGATTCTTCTATGAACTTAAACTTGAAGCATTACTGAGGATTTTCTGGAAAGGACAAGAATGGACATAATGAACATGATTTTAAGCTAGTAAGAAGTGGAGTGAGAAAATGAAATACAGACAGCTGAAGATAATTGAGAGAGGTTTTGTGGAATATGAAATGAGAATATGACACAGAAATAAGTGGTGGGATGGATTAAAGTAGCAGTAAGAAGCAGACTGAAAAAAATGGAAGTCTTTAGAAGAACAGACATGGTAATGCACTAAATATATTAGAAATTGGACCACTGCAGACATAGACTGTCTTGGAAGACCTACAAGAGGAAAGAAGAAATATATAGAACAGGAAATAAAAAACATTGGTTGTGAAATAGAGCCATTAGATCCCTCAGGGTGTGGGATGTAAGCAAATGTGTAGGAAATTGCTGGTGGCTGAAATAAGACAGGATGATGACGTATTTGGTCTAGCTCCTACACGAATGGAGGAGAAAAACCACTGCAAGACTAATATGGGACTAAACAAAGAGGAGACAAAGATATCTACTAGAAAATTTATATATGCTAACACAGTTACAGGAGAGACACCTGATGTGGTTTATATGTTCATAGGTTCATAGGAGGTTATTAGATTAACGTCTCAAGAGCCCTTACAAGCCTCACCAGTTTTACCCAGATTTTACCCAATTTTCTATCCCTAGGGGAAAGATAATAAGGGTTTTGATTGTTTTTATAAAGTGCCTCTGTCCTTTAGAGAATTTACAGAGGCAGTCTATAAAAATGAAGGAGGAGATGGCAGCGAATTGCTAGGAAATTAGGTCAGATGGTTAGGAAACCACTATAATGACAGAAATAAATGACATATGTTGAAGCCCATAAAAAGGGTGATGGCTTCCTTGTATAATTTTAAAAACTTGGTGTCAGGATTGAGATTCACAAAGGAATGTAATGAGATAGTAGAGCTGATAAGATGACCAGTCCCATGTCACTCAACAAGACAGTGGTGTTACCAAGATAGGAGGAGATTGTTACTCTCAGAATGAAGACCTGTGTTCTTCCAATGGAATAGAAACTTAAGGTCAAAATCTTGTCAGGCAAGCTAGACACAAGATCAGATTCATAAACGATTACACTTCATGCTAAGCTCATGTGCACACTGCAACAGCAAACACACTGTTTGGTATTCGTTAAACAGCTCTACACACCAATCCCACATTCACAATAAAGGTGATAAGCAGAATATTTTAATGAAGGCATAAGCATGTTAAATACATGAAACAATTCAACATGGTGGAGCAACTCAGGAACTTATAAAAGGTGTATGTAAACTCAGTGCCCCCTTTTGGATTTAATTCTAATACTCTTTGGAATACAGCCATGAACACACTTAGAGGAAACGTTAATTGTTGCTGCTGTCATTAACCTGTACATACAACAGGCTTTAAAATAAGGTGCTGCTGCCAGACCTCAATGTGGAAGCAGAAGAGTGTTCAGTCCCTGTTTGACTTATCGTGGAATTTATGATACTGAAATTGCAGAGCGCTACAGGGTGGACAGGGATACCTTACAGGAAAGTGATGGACTTGTAATGAGGAGATAAATGATTACCCTCCTATCCAAGTCTTGTACTTCACTAAGGTAAAACAAGGCTCAACTGCACAGGAATGTACGTAGTAACTCATGAGTGATATATAAATGTTAATCTGCCCAGTTCTGTGAATCATGCAGCAAAGCTGCCCTGTGTATACACCCCAAAAGTGACTAGGGCAATTTTGACATCATTTGCACAAGTTTTTGAGCAAGCAATAATTACTAAGTAATAGGACTGCATTACTAAAAATACACAGAAATAAAATTAGGATCGAGTAATACATAAGAAAATCATTTTTGAAATTAATCAACAAAAAAATATACACATACACACACACATATATATATATATATATATATATATATATATATATATATATATATATATATATATATTTATATTATATATATACTGTTGATTAAAGCATGTATCTGCCTAAGCAAATATTAGCTATCCACTTTGTGGATCAGGCATAGGCAAACATAATTCACAAAGAAATGGGCAAAGAGCAGGTCTATATTATAATCTCGAAGTTTAATCATTCTAATGCATAAACATTGAACTATTAAACAATCGAAACACAATAAAAATATTTGTAGAACAAAAAAAAAAAAACTAACGAGTGTAGGCATGGGGGCAAGCCCTGCACCCCACATCCCCCACTACTTAACTATACCAACTCTGCGATTGCACTACAGTGTAGGAAAGGGAAATCTTCCCTTTCCGCACCATACTACGTTAAAGTGCAATCTCATAGTTGGTATATTTAAGTAGTGGGGGGTGTGGAGGGTGCAGGGGGGCTTGCCCCCTATTTAAACCCATTAGGATAAGTATTTGATGTTTAATTTTTTTTTTCTTCAAAGTTATGGAACTTCGATAATATGGTGTCAACCATATTGTATTCGATGTTCTGTAACTTCCAGATTATAATATAGACCCCAAAAGGCTGGCCACAGTTAACATCACTTGCACAGGGTGAAGGTGGGTCACAGGAAGGCAAGCCTGACACAAAATAAGTTAGGGTATTTGAGTGAGAAATTAGGCTAACAGCAAATATCCATTGTCAGGGGCAGTAGTAACAAATGTAAATCTTTCACAGATGTGTGTGTGTGTGTGTGTGTGTGTGTGTGTGTGTGTGTGTGTGTGTGTGTGTGTGTGTGTGTGTGTGTGTGTGTGGTGTATCTAAGATGAGTTTTAATGTGTTTGTGGGTCTGCTAAACACTGTCAAAGCAGTTGTGCTAACACTATGTACTGGAACCATGCATGGTAGTGGATTCAGTTCACTGTCACCTTCCTGACCATGAGAAACAACTTATCCAGGAGTTGCACTGCCAGTTCCATATCATTGTGTAGAAATCAGGGTACTACCTGAATGTGAATGATGTCTGCTAGAAGAGGCCTCATCACAACTACATCCATGACTATGACCACATGGTCTACCATGCCTGGATGTGGACACCTCAATTACTGACTGAGCATTGGAAGTAGTGTCACTATGGAAGTGGGACTGTGCATGGCCACATCAGCTAACTGACAATGTAGCAGCTCACTGGTCATGGCGAACAGCTGATGATGTAACAACTCTCCAGCCATGTGGATGCTTACCCTCCCCCATCAGATGTTCCATTACAGACACTGCATTATCCAATGTGTCATTCATCAAGTCCAAAGAGTCAACCATATGGTTCAGGCAGTTTAACATGTCGGAATGCACAGCATTCAGTAGTCAATCTATTCTGAGGCTCTGGTGGGACATGCCTGTGCCTCCATGATGGTCCAACCCATACATTGTGTGGCACCTACTGACACTCCAACATCAGCGGGAAGACAGACCTTCTCCACTTCTGTCAACACCCCTGTGTGGAACATGATCACAATGGCTAGGGGAAGACTCTTTCAGCTCTGTAACTGGAGTAACTACACTATCCTGACCAACCATATCACACTCAACATGTCCAATCTCTGATGGCTCCATGTCATGGGTAAAGTTAGGCATACCAACCTCTGTCCAAAACTCTGGCCAGATAATGTTGGAGCCAAAACCCCACTGTCAAACTGATCCTCTGCATCCCCAGACTGTGCTTCTTTATCACTGCCATCATCATCAGAGGCTATCAGTACCATTGGCAGACTCACCTGGGATAACGAGCAATAAAACACAAAAGAGAGAGAAATGCAAGAAAAAATATCAGACTTAATCTTTTATGGATTTATTTCATTCATTAAACGGAGTTTAACAGCAGTGTCCTGCCTTTCTATTTTTATTATTTGCCTTTTGTTTGGAGGACTTTGGCATTGGTACGGTATTTTGCATCATTAAAAGAGAGAGAAATGCAAGAAAAAATATCAGACTTAATCTATGTAAACCTGAGTTAAACAATAATAGATGCAAGTGTGATTATAAATGAAATTAAGGTAGGCTTAAATAAACATTCTGTACAGTATATATATATATATATATATATATATATATATATATATATATATATATATATATAAACTAAAAAAAGTTATGTCCGTACTATTTGCAGGTGGTCAGTGAACCACAGTATCAGATTGCCTAGGAAGACTAAATGAAGATAGAAATAAGGAAGATATATATTATAATATATATATTATAATATATCTCACTAAATTTCTAAATCTTAATGTCTGCATAATCTACCTGCATACTGACTGGAAAAGCTGAACCTGTCTTTCAACTAATTTGGACTATCTCTTATTATATAATATATCTCTCTTTGTCACTCTAGTATATTATATTAACACACCTCTTTCATCTTCCTCCTGTGTACTACTTTACTTATTTTTTTTCCCAACTATTTATTTCCAATATGTCTTTTTTTTAAAATAAAATAGCTATATTGTATATAGTATTCCTTCTATGTGAAAAACTTTACTTTTTTTTTTTTTATTTGATTAAAATAATTTTGTTGTTTGTCTCGAGCTTTTCTCCCCGGGCCGCTGCTGAAAATGGATATGTATCCAGCTGGACTAGCCCGGTCAACAAATGTAAAATAAAATAAATAAATAAAATAATGAAGATCACACATTAAAGGCAAACATCACCTACTTATGCATATAAATGCATAACATGCTGGAGAGGCAGATATGTGTCCCAGAGACTGCCCCTCCTATGAAACAGGCTTCCCATCTATATGAAGCTGAATTCATATATTACTCAGTTTAAGTGCAGCCTAAACCAGTGAATGTGGAATAGGAAATTTACACCGGGCCTGGCACCCATGTCCTTTATGAACAGAGGTAGATGGATCTCAATGTTCTATTCAGGTACAGGTCATCATTATTCTTTTGGGAAAACTTATCTAGACTTAGGCTCCCCAGGTAATTAGCCTAGTAACAATCTAGGAATCTATAAATAATGTTGTACAGTTGTGTCTCTATCCTGCTCTTTCCACTTTCTCTTTGTCCCCTCCTTAACTATCTATCTCACTGTCTCTCTTTCTCTTGTTGGAATACCTAGAGCTTCCCCAGTAGACACCCTCTGGCCATCCGCTACTGTTGTACCTATATTAAGCACTACAATGGAAACCCTCACTGAGCTGCTTGGATCCCTTACTGTTGACAAGAAATAATCCATTGCAATGAGTGGTGGTTTGGTAGCAGGACCACCACCAGTAGCCCTCAATTCTTATGTCATAGCACCAGTTCTTTTCTTTGCTTTGGTGATCATGTCACTGGTTCGAAGTTTGATGTTCTTGTACTCACAGCTATGGAAACCCACAGCATTGTCATCATTGACCACCTGCTACCAGATACTGTCCCTGAAGGGCTTGTCAGTTAAGATGTTCTTTAATATGCATGATCAGTGTTGACAAAGTACCTGCACCATCAACTCACACTCAGCAGCTGAGAATGTAGGATTATGTAGCCAAGAGTTCTTTGGAGCCATATCCCTGTTTGGGATAACAAATAACAAAAACAGACATATGGTTCAGCAGAGGAAGCAAAGTGACTGGCAACAGAACAAATATGCATGAATGCAGGCATTATTAACAGAAATTAAATTACTACTCTGTAGGAATACAGATGTAATACATAACTAAAAAGCATCACGCCACTCCACTCCCACCAAAAAAAAAAAAAAACTGCAATGACAAACCTGCAAAGGATGAAAAAATATGTGTAACTCCAGAAGAAATAGCATAAACAGCAATAATCAAAGTGGAGGGAATTTAAAATGTTTCCATTTGGTATAATCTTTGTTGATGTCAAACATATGTGACAGGCTTAACAGTTGTTGTTCTAAAACATAACACTGACATTATTATTAGTCATATAAGAATTTTTCTGATGTTTTCACATTCTCAGGTAAATGTTGCTATGTAGGCATGTAATATTAGCTGAGGACACTTCAAAGAACAAATGCTATACCTTCTATAACAGCAACAGTGGTCAAACTGCAGACATAAAGCAATGTTATCTCAAATAATAATTTATCACAACTGTTGAAATAATTTTATTTGTAATGAAACATCACATAACTTGACAGGATTTGTATGAAAGTCCAAAAAGGTATGCAGTTGCAGCAGGTCAGACAGTAGTATCTGAGGTCAGTGAGTCCAAGCAGTCTCCCCTACGGCGATACAAGTGACTTAGAACCAGGATGTGCATATATAGTGCACACTAACCCCCGTGGACATGGGGAATATATGTCAGGTGTCATCTCATTATCATTCATGAATCACTCAGTGCTGGGATGGTATAGATGGTGTGATGACCTACACTATGCCTACACATGCCCTAGCATTCCAAGAATAATCATTGAAAAGTGAGGCTTGATAAGGGCTTGCAAGTGTATAAAATTAGAAGTAATGCAGGAGTAACATTTGTTACTAGTGTGGCAAGAATTATTAGCTAAACTGGTGGAAACATCCCTTTCATCTAGACATCTACTGAGAAATTACAAATTATCTGTGAGAAACTGCTTATCTTGCAACCTCAATGTGAGACGATGTCACAGATTGATTATATACAGTCTACTGTCTTTACTTCAAAATATGTATGTGTATGAGGCAAATCATGAAAATCATCGCAAATGTTTCATGTTAATGGCATGGTTTCAAAGTTCAAATCTAGAGATGGTGATTTTTATGTGAAAGTGAAATGTTTAATGTGCATATTTGCATGGTATAAGGTAAATACATTGCGAAAGAGACAGCTAGAAATCCTTTAATTTTAATTTATTTATTTATTTTTGTCTTCATTTGTTGTGTGCTGCTTTGCTTTGCTCACTGTTAACCATCAGCAGTCACTATCAGCAAACAATGGTTCACTTTCCAGGGCAAAAAAAACATTCTAATAGGGAAATCCATCAGTAGTGCAAATAATACTAGCACTGGGGCTCTTCCATCAACACTCTGTACAGTACAGAGTGAAGAAAAGGCACCTGGCAGCTACCTAACTTTGTGTCTTAAGGTATTAATGCAGTGAGTTTGGAGAAGGAGCAGTGGTAATTTTGGGTTGAAATCCAGATTACTGATGGAATCAGTACTGTGGCAGTATTTTGTTTATGAACTGAATAACCCAACTTGGTTTAATGAATGCTAGGTTTGTTTGTGTCTTTCAGCTTTTTCCCGGTTAGGGGTCACCACAGCAAAACTCCGGTCCGCTAATGATTGGTAGAAGATTTTTACGTGCCGAGTTACCAACTCTGATGCACAACCTTCAAAGAAGGTACGCCCCTTCATGCATGTCTCCACACAGAAGACGCTTTAGCTGAGAATAGAACGGACAATGTTTTGCTGTGAGTCGACAATGCAACCGCAGCACCACCACCGCAGTTGAATGCTAGGTATGTTACCTATAATCTGGAGATTTTTCAGTTAAGCATAACATACAACCTAAATAAATACCTGATAACCAGAGACAAAACATGGGCTCATTGGCACAAAACTGGATCCCATGCTGCAAAGCAAACATATCTAGAACTGAGAAACAAGTCAAAGAAACTTGTCAAACTAGACAAAACTAACTACTACCACAATATACAAATTACGCATCAAAATGACCCTAAAAAGTTCTGGACAGCCATCAACAACATTCTACTTCCAGGTAAATCTAGTATATCCTCTCTAGCCACTACTGATACCTCAGAAAATCTAGCCACCCAGTTCAACAAATACTTTACAGAATCCGTACTAGCCCTTTCTAACTTTCAAATCTCTCCATCCACCAATGAACCACCCAGATTTCTTACTAATAAAAACAGCTTTACCTTTCAACCTGTCTCTGTTAATATAATTAAAAAAACTGCTTAAAAAAACTTAAGCCCACTACATTCGTGGGAGATAAACTTTCACCTGAATTTCTGAAAATTGCTGCTGATGCAATTGCATGCCCGGTAGCCATTCTTATTAACTGCTCCATAGCTGAAAATTTAATCCCTGAGATCTAGAAAATTTCACACATTATTTCACTCCATAAAGGGGATAACGCTAATGAACTGATCAACTATCGCCTTATTACTATACTTCGCCCCTTTCTTGGAAAGATGTATACGCATACAAATCATGGACTACCTAAACACTCATAAACTTCTCATACATACACAACATTGCTTCCGGCCTTTTTATAATACTACTATAGCTCTTATATCATTCGCTCATACAGTAAATCACCATAGAAACAATGGTAAATATGTATCTTCTATCTTTCTTGATCTTTATAAGGCCTTCAACATGGTCAGTCACAATAAGCGTATTAAAATTCTTTCAGAACTAAATCTTAGCGAACTCTCTATTGCCTGGTTTCAAAGTTATTTAACAGGTCGACAGCAAGCAGTTCAGTGGTGGCAAGAACTGTGTCGCCTACTGCCACTCACACTAGGAGTCCCTCGAGGCTCCATACTTGGACCCTTACTTACTTCTACACTACATACATCAGTCATCCAGTACTCAGATGACTCCATACTAATCTGTGCTTCTTCCCTCTATGATCTGCAGTTACAAACCCAAGCCTCCTTTCTCTCCATTGAAGCATGGCTTACCAACTCCCAACTAATATTGCATCCTTATAAAACAAAACTCATCATCTTCCACCCTACATGACACACATCTTCCACTCTCATATTTACTCTCATATCCAGTAATAAAACAACTATCTTCTCTGTCACTCACACTAAACTACTGGGGTTGATATTGACTGCAGCATGGCATTTGATATCCATATCTCCCTTACCCTAAAGAAGGTTCATGAAATATTGGGTATGCTATACAGAAATAAACAATTTCTCAGAAAAAAACACTTAAGGCTACAATCGCATGAGCACATCTCATCTCTACTGTTCTCTATGCTTCCCCACTCCCCACCAGTCTCAGAAAATCAGATATAACTAAACTAGATAGAAAAGCAACACCACAGGATCCACTTGATGAATTTATTAAAACAAGAAACAGCTTCTCTCTCTCTGACGTCTCGGCCAAAAGCCTTCAAGGAGTATACTTCATACAAAAAAAGCACAGCTTATATATACAAGATACAAGTGTTAATAATCCATTTAACATCAATCAATTAGCTAATTATAGCTTTCCAATTAAATTCTTCATTTAAACCACACGGAGACATTGTTTTGAACTTTAAAATATACAATGCTTCTTTTTGCATTAAAATGGATTTGACATCCATAAAACAATTAGCAGGTATATAAATTTGTTCTAATATAGTTGCTCTAAGAAAATCACTTCTTCCCTCATGAAACTGGGAGAAGTGCAATGCTACAGGACTTTCTTCTTTACAATTGTCAATATTTCTAATATGTTCCAAGAGTCTTAGTTTGAACGCCCTCTTGGTTTCCCCAATATAGAACTTCTTACATGGGCATTGTAAACAATAGATGACACCTATTGTATTGCAGCTATACATATTTCTAACATTAAATTTAATATTATTAATGACATCAAAAGTTGGTACAATATAATTGCAGGCCTTGCATTTCCCACAGCCAAATGTACCTAGCTTAATAGGATTCTTGTATAATACAAGTGGTGGTATACAAAACTTGCTATTGACCAAAAAATCCTTAATACATTTCCCCTTGCGATATGAAAACTGGAGATTACATTTCAACCACTGTTGCACACCATTTAGAGAGCATAAAAAATTCCAAAATTGTATAACAATTTTTATAAATATATTTGTAAAAGAACCATAAGTAGTTACAAAATAAATGGATTCTTGTGTATCACATATTTTATTAACCTTGTACCCCTGAACACTAGTAGATTTTATATTCAAGCTATTATTATATGTAGTTTGTCCATTAAATATGCTCTCTAAATGGTGTGCAACAGTGGTTGAAATGTAATCTCCAGTTTTCATATCGCAAGGGGAAATGTATTAAGGATTTTTTGGTCAATAGCAAGTTTTGTATACCACCACTTGTATTATACAAGAATCCTATTAAGCTAGGTACATTTGGCTGTGGGAAATGCAAGGCCTGCAATTATATTGTACCAACTTTTGATGTCATTAATAATATTAAATTTAATGTTAGAAATATGGATAGCTGCAATACAATAGGTGTCATCTATTGTTTACAATGCCCATGTAAGAAGTTCTATATTGGGGAAACCAAGAGATCAAACTAAGACTCTTGGAACATATTAGAAATATTGACAATTGTAAAGAAGAAAGTCATTGCACTTCTCCCAGTTTCATGAGGGAAGAAGTGATTTTCTTAGAGCAACTATATTAGAACAAATTTATATACCTGCTAATTGTTTTATGGATGTCAAATCCATTTTAATGCAAAAAGAAGCATTGTATATTTTAAAGTTCAAAACAATGTCTCCGTGTGGTTTAAATGAAGAATTTAATTGGAAAGCTATAATTAGCTAATTGATTGATGTTAAATGGATTATTAACACTTGTATCTTGTATATATAAGCTGTGCTTTTTTTGTATGAAGTATACTCCTTGAAGGCTTTCTTGTTTTAATAAATTCATCAAGTGGATCCTGTGGTGTTGCTTTTCTATTTGTGCTGCTGAAACTAGTTGCTGTTTTTCATATGTCTACCGATCCACAACTCCACTTGCCTCGTATCTTTAGGGATACCACAGATGGCAGCCAGCTATCTTTGGACAATTTTTTGGCTAACACAGCTGACAGAGGTGAGCGACAAGCTACACAGAAAAATATAAATGATAATAGTACTGTTTGGGAAAAATGGGATGAAGACCGGAGAAAACGTTCCTCAAATCCGTTCTCATGTATAGGCAGAAAGATACCTCTTGTGGCCAATGCAGAACAGAAGGTACTGTTTGAGGATCTTGAAAAGAAAATGTGGAAGGAAACGGCCACATATTATAATATTTGTGGTCTAAAAAGGTATGTGGAAACAGAGATTACCCCCAGGGGTTTGAGGGTGTTTAAAGATCCTACTACACCCTTTGATCTAACCTCTGAAGCAGACTGTGCATTCCACAAAAGGTGGGTGAAAGCGGCACACAACTGTGTGACCGAATGGTTACACATCTTGATCGAACGTGACCAACTCAAACAGATGGAACTTTGTATTGAAATTAAAAAACTGTGTGCCGATTTAACTAACAATGTACCCATACCTACACTTGAAACATTTCTTAAACAAACCAACCAAAAACTCAAAGAGTACGAGGCCACTTTAATTGAGAGAAAGACCAACAAGTTAACGCGTGATGTACGTGACTATGAGCAGAATAGAGCGTTCCTGTCGAGAACGCAACGCAATAGGGGAAACAAGCAAGTTAGATTTTCCTCTAACTTGCCAGGTAACCAACTGCACTATTCTTCGGCATCCGAAGGTGGCTATACCTCATTTGAGGATGAAAATTTCGAGGCAGATTATCCAGGGCTTCCACAAGCCGGACAGTCTGATAATTTTCGACAGACTTTTAGGGGAGAGTCGAGTGCCAATTTTCGTGAGTTCAGGGGACAGAAAACAACCTGTTAATACAGGGGGACAACGTTCTGAATACCAAGGACATAAACGTGGTAAACGATAAATATTGTACTGTAGAGAATATTGATACTTGTGAATATGTGATTAATTTATCTACACATCAGTTTACAAAAATAGAATTAGCAGTACTGAATAGGGGCTTGAAATTTGTTCCTACTGTGGTATCTAGACTTCATGACATTCAAAAAGATGTATTTATTTTCGGAAGAAAACTACATGTGAAGCACTTTTTTAGTAATAATCCATTCTCGATGGCTGTTAATAACAGTGATACTAGCAGTGATTTAACGGATAGTTTTCATTCCTGCATGTCTGATGATGCCATCAATGCTTATTGTAAACTAGATACATCTAAAATATCTGGTAGTAGCAAGTTTGTTCCTAATGTGCTTAATGGGGATGTATGCAATTGTGTGAATCTAATTAATCACTTCACAGAAACTGCGTATAAAGAATTTATGAGTAACAAAGCAAATATTAAGTATAATATGCAATATAATGAATGGAAGGCTTTGAATAATCTTGCTAATTTAAATAAGGTGGTATTCAAACCATCAGATAAGGGGAACAAATTAGTAGTGATGGAAACAACTATGTATTTAGATATGTGTATGGACCATCTTTTAGATGCTAACACATATAAGATTGTAAATGCTCAATACTATGCTCATGCTATTGATGAATATATCACCCTTATGAATAAGGGGGTTAGATTAGGTTATTTCTCAGAGCAGGAGGTTAAACAGAAATTCAAAGTGGATGGTTGTAAAATGGCGTTATTTTATTGCCTGCCAAAAATACATAAAAATTTGCTGAAACCACCAGGTAGGCCAATAGTCTCAGGTAGACAGTACTTTTTGCAAAATTTAGGCATTTTTCTACATCATTTTTTTCTACCATATGTGATGAAATTGCCGTCATATATTTCAGATGTGTTTGATTTTCTAGATAAGATCAAAAAAGTAAATTTCAAAGAAACTATGAAGTGGGTGACTATTGATGTGAAGAGTCTATATACAAATATTCAACATAATTTTGGTATTGAAGCTATTAGACTGTTCTTAGGACATTCACCAGTTATTGAGTATATAGTAGAATTGGTTTATTTTTCACTTACACATAATTTTTTTGAATTTAATGAGAGTATTTACCAGCAGATTTCTGGTACAGCCATGGGGGCAGCTTTTGCCCCAATGTATGCTAACCTGGCTATGGGCCTATTTGAGCAAGAAATCATCTATAAACACAATTTCTTTAACAAACATGTTATACAATATTACAGATACGTAGATGATCTTATATTTTTAACAGATGGAAGTGAGCCAGATATACAAAACTTTATAGTGGATTTGAATAAGAACAAATGGGGTCTACAACTAGTTGATTTAAAAATTGGACCTGTGGTTCCTTTTTTGGATGTTATTCTGGATATATCAGATGGTAAGAATTTAATTACTTGTTTGAATCGCAAATTTCAAGGTGGGTTTCAGTATTTAAATGGCACCAGTGGCCATCCCCCCCATACTTTGAATGCCCTCCCCTACAGTGAAATGCTGCGGATATACAGACTTTGTAATAAGTCTGAAATTTTTGATAAAGAATTAACCTCTATGGTACAATCCTTCAGGTCTCGAGGCTACAGTTATAAAATTTTGTGTGATAGCATGGATAGACTTTTTAATGGACAAACTACATATAATAATAGCTTGAATATAAAATCTACTAGTGTTCAGGGGTACAAGGTTAATAAAATATGTGATACACAAGAATCCATTTATTTTGTAACTACTTATGGTTCTTTTACAAATATATTTATAAAAATTGTTATACAATTTTGGAATTTTTTATGCTCTCTAAATGGTGTGCAACAGTGGTTGAAATGTAATCTCCAGTTTTCATATGAAATGTATTAAGGATTTTTGGTCAATAGCAAGTTTTGTATACCACCACTTGTATTATACAAGAATCCTATTAAGCTAGGTACATTTGGCTGTGGGAAATGCAAGGCCTGCAATTATATTGTACCAACTTTTGATGTCATTAATAATATTAAATTTAATGTTAGAAATATGTATAGCTGCAATACAATAGGTGTCATCTATTGTTTACAATGCCCATGTAAGAAGTTCTATATTGGGGAAACCAAGAGGGCGTTCAAACTAAGACTCTTGGAACATATTAGAAATATTGACAATTGTAAAGAAGAAAGTCCTGTAGCATTGCACTTCTCCCAGTTTCATGAGGGAAGAAGTGATTTTCTTAGAGCAACTATATTAGAACAAATTTATATACCTGCTAATTGTTTTATGGATGTCAAATCCATTTTAATGCAAAAAGAAGCATTGTATATTTTAAAGTTCAAAACAATGTCTCTGTGTGGTTTAAATGAAGAATTTAATTGGAAAGCTATAATTAGCTAATTGATTGATGTTAAATGGATTATTAACACTTGTATCTTGTATATATAAGCTGTGCTTTTTTTGTATGAAGTATACTCCTTGAAGGCTTTTGGCCGAGACGTCAGAGAGAGAGAAGCTGTTTCTTGTTTTAATAAATTCATCAAGTGGATCCTGTGGTGTTGCTTTTCTATTTGTGCTGCTGAAACTAGTTGCTGTTTTTCATATAACTAAACTAGATACCTGCTATAATACAGCTGCTAAGTTTGCCACCAAAGCTCCATACAGATCACACCACTGCTTAGCCCTTAAACAGCTAACCTGGCTTGAACTTCCTTATCTCCTCCTTTACAATCAGCTCATACTAGCCCACATGATTCTCTATCACCCTGATAAAACCCTGCACTACAAAACTTATTACATCCCTACTCCAGTAATAGGGTCCTTCACTCCAGTAATAAATTCCTCCTTGAAGTAACTAATGCCAACAATACAGCCAGAACATCACCCTATTCAAATTCAATAGCTAAAAAAATGGAATAACTTGCTCACTGACATCTCAGCCACATCCTCCTTATCACAATTTTAAAAAGCTATAAAAACACACCTAAATGACTCATGGCTCTGCAACTGTGTCAGTCCAGGTTAATCTAATACCCACTCTCCCCCTTTTACACACCCAACACTAGTCATTCCATCCTGACGTCTGACAATTTTCTTATCCAAGTAAAAAAAAAGTCTCTAGCTGCTTCTCTCTTTTTATATAGGAAGTGCTTTACATCTCTATAATCTCTTAAAATAGTTCTGTTCTTACCTCTTCACTTGACTAGTATGTACTCTTTTTCTTTTACTCACTTATCAGTGTCATGATACTACTTTGCAAACCAAAAATATTAGTATATTTATATTTATATGTACATACTTTCATATACTTCAATACAATGACATACTTCAATACTATATGTACACAATTTGATTTACTTAAGTACTATTATAGCTTTTATTTTATTGTGCAATGTAAAGTGTCCTTTTACTGTATATATAATGTTTTGTATGTGGAGTTTTTCTCCCTGGGCCTCCTCTGAAAAATGACAATCAGACTTTCCCAGTAACCAAATGTAAAATAAATAAATAAATATATGGTTTGGCTGTCATCCTGTACTACCCTGGCCTGAACTAATCCCTCACACATTCAACCTAGCATTATGTTTTATTAATTCCTTCTATCTGAACATAGTCTATGTAGTATTGATCATGACCACAATACATTTCCTTTAAAATATGTTATTACTACTGGTATTTGGTGTATCAGAAATGAGTATTATGTAATCTCCTGTGTGACCCCTTTCTGAAGCATTGTCATTACCTGAAAGCCTTATGTTGTATTACAGAAATGCAATTTATCCAGTGCCAAGCCCTGTTAAAAGGATGAATGTGTCCAGTTAGTGCCATAAGTGCTGTGCTCATTACTAGATATAAACTTTAATTGGATTATTTTATGTTTTATTTTATTGTATTACATTTATTATTATTATTATTACTACTACTGTTATTTGGCTTCTACATTTGTGCCCCCTTGACAGTGTTCAATGCTGGTTCACTTTGGAAGGCAAATTTGAAATGCTTTTGGTAGTGAAAATGAGACTGGTATCACTGCACTTGCATCAGTACTCTGGACAGCACTAACTAAAGAAAATACACTTTTGATCACCTTTCCTTGTGGCTCAGGGTGTTAATGCAATGAGATTGGAGAAACAACAAAAATAATGCAGGGTTTGAATCCAGATTCCCAACAACTTTACTGAGGGGGTTGGAATAAGTAGCATCTCAGAATTTTATTGCAAATTGAACATGAAGTAAATTTATTAAAAATATTAACTTTGCAACACAGCCATGTAATGATTGTTACATAAGTCAAATATATTCTGTATAAATAAAGTTAACCATAATAATAATGATGATTAATATAAATTAAACTTGCAGATGTCAGATCTGCACAGTGTTTATTTAAAAATAGTATTAATCATAACATATAATTATTACATTTGTGTATTACAGTATGTATGCAAAGTATGTGTGGCACCTACTCCAATATGAATTACTCAGGTCATACAACTTCATGTATATGAAATTTATTTAAAGAATAAATTCCGGTCTTTTAAATAGATTGTTGTTGCTATGACAAGTTTAAGTCACATACATGCAGGCATGTCTTAACTAGATCTCCATTCACGCTGACATTGTTATATATCTACTTATGACTTAAAAAGTAAGTTTTTCTGTGGCATTGATAATTAAGAAGCAACTTTTCTTTTTTCTTATGGATTCAGCTCCCAGGTATATCAGACAATGTTTGTATTTTGTATGACCCACCAACCCACTATGTCCCAATTCATAATAGTTTACTGATTATAAGAAACTTCATAGAGCATGTTACTATTTTATAGTGAAGCATGTATAACTAGGGCGAGCATAACACTTGGACAAGTGTCACTGCCATATTTCACACTTTCATTGTATTTTGAAGAAAACATTCCCAATGTGTCTGCCAAGGTATTTTGTGCTTTCGGTTGTGCAAATGCAGCTGCCATGGCTGTGCATTGTTGCGCACAGGCAGGTACATACAGGATCAGAATTAGGCACCAATTCAGACATAGTTTTAGATGTCCTTCAGAAGACATGGCAGGATGAGGTGAGAATGCTGTTCCAATTAGAGCCCAAAAATGTGGGTGAAGGATCATTGTGGCACTCCTTGTCAAGGGCTAGAGCCATGGCTTATGCAAGGGAGCCATACTGGCTCTCTGTACAAGCCAGAGGCTTGGAATGGCTTGCCCAAGGCTGCCCCCAGTGCAACTGGAATTCCACACAGTGGGAAACAATGCTGTCACCATTATAATGACAAGAAGAGGTGCAAGCAGGACCTCATCAGCCAATGGGAGGCTGAATTTAAGACTGCAAATACCCCTGAGTTGTGTAAGTATAGTGACCCATGACAAGTCAATGGCATGCATTTGCTAGCCAATACAGTTATTCATTATGCTTTTATTTTGTCTGTTTTTGTTCTGTGTACAGCTTCTGAAGCTATTACCCAGAACAGGCAGGTGCATCAGGAAAAACCTGCTCACCTCAGACAGGTATGTGGTAAGCATGGATCAGATATGAATACAAGCAGGATCATACTTTTCAAGGCACCAGTCCATATGAGCTTGAGCAGGCAGAACTTAGTTGTGCCTTCAGAGTTTGGGAACTTGAAAATAGATTTACTATGTTTTTCGTTTACACAGTGGTACTTGATAGATCCTCTCAATAGGTTCAAAAAATGTGCACAGCTACAGGAGTGTACATAAAGGGTACCCTGCAGTTGCATGCCACACATGTACATGTACACATGTGTGCTGAAACATATCATGAAACATGGAAAAAGCAGTCAATACAATCATATAAGTATCGGCATCTTTTCTTCAAGATAATGGGAGTCTCTTTAGGGTGGGGAATGATTATATGTGTGACACAGATGTGTGAAACTTTTTAAACAACTCACTAATAATCAACATCAGCAAATCTGTCATAACCACAAGTGCACTGTTACTATTTGTAACAAACACATTGACCTGCGTATACGTAAATTCATGAAAACACAGTGCGACACTTGTCAGAGACATGAAAGTATAGTATTGCACTCCTGCACATGTGTTATAAGAGCGGAAATGACACAGATATGCTCAAATACAAAGTCACTTGATGGCAAAGGGATAAAACCAGGTGTCTGTGATATTGACATGAAAACATTTGATCATGTCATGCCTCAGTGCTAAATGTTATGTCCAAAATCATGTTATTATACATACAAATGTCACACACACAAATTTAACAGTGTATATCATGCATAAACCACTGGACTGCAGGGAATGTCAACATTACTAATAGTCTAAGGACATGTATGTTGTGTGCAACTGCATTTCTGTGCTTCTCCTTGTCCACCTCAGTAATGTATGATAACATTAACCCTAATGCTGCCCCTGCCCTGTCCTTAAGCCTAACACCACACCTTACTTACACTACACTAGTTTGCCTATATAACCCCATCATATTCCCATGCATACACATGTGTGCATCTATCTATCTACCTACACATACACACATACATACACGCACACAAACATACACACACACACACACACACACACACACACACACACACACATATATATATATATATATATATATATATATATATATATAGATTCACTTCATAACACTGAAAGTTCAAAACACTGAAACTCAAAACACTGAAACCAAAACACTGAAACTCAGTGTAGTTTTTTATTGTAATGTTTCCTTAAGTATTTGTGGTCTTGAGGGAAGAGTTAGTAGTGGGAGTTTGTGATTCCAGTTTAACTTCAATTCAATGTAGCTTATCGGAAGGTTTCTGTTTATTTTGTTAAGGTAAGTTTAGAAATTGGTCAGTGGTATTGGAGGAAGTGGTGTTCAGTTTTCTGTATTTCGTACTTTTAAGGTTTCAAATATATGAAATTTGGTTCAAATTAGACACATACATATATATATATATATATATATATATATATATATATATATATATATATATATATCCTTATTACATTATCATAAAACCACAAAAGTCTAGGATGAAAGCTGAAAAGGACGAACATTAACAACACCAAAATTAAGAACTTTGAAACAAGCACATTCAGTCCAATACTGCTCTATATGTAAAACCAGTCACTAGAAATACATATATGTCCCTTTAAACTTGTCTCTGATTTGCAAGAAATAATACAGCATTCACAAAACTCATTACACTTACAATCGTGCAAATGAATTATTAAAGGTACTCTTCTGTTAAACTACAATACAACCTTGTTTTTTAAATTTTTTTGCGGGTGGGGGAAAGCCACCTTGAACCCCCACACACTGTCTGCACCTTATATATGCCAACTCCAAAACTGCACTACATAGGAGAAAAGGGTGAATATCCTGATCCTCACTGTACTGCAATCTCTATTTAACTGCTAACTGATATCTCAGAAGAAAAGACTGTATAACATTCACAGCTGGTATTTCATTGTTCTTATTTTGTTTTTGTTAAGTTTGTCCTTGTGGTCTTTCAATTATGTGATAGGGATCCATATATATATATATATATATATATATATATATATATATATATATATATATACACACACACACACACACACACACACACACACGCACACACTTGGTTTACTATCAAAACACTGAAATTCAAAACGTAATGTGTTTGCATTATCTAGTTACAATACCGACTTTCTGCATAATAATTAGGTGAGATGATGAAAACAAATGTCTGATGATATCAAAATTGGTATTTTCAATATCATCATTAGTTATATCTGCTGCCACTTACACCTACCTGCTTTCCAGCAGCATGAATCTCTGACATACACATTTTTGCAGGGGGACAAGCCCTGATGCACCCCCCCACACCCTCTGCTAATTATATATTTCAACTTTGAGATCGCACTACAGTGAGGAAAATGGTAAATTTCCCAATCCACATTGTACTGCAATCTCTAGTCTTAATGTCGAGCACATATGAATAAATGCACAGTGGCATTCACTACATAGAGCACTTGTAAGATTGTAGTTTGGCAATACAGGAATTGGCCGACACACATTCAGCATTCCCGCATTCGCCGAACCTCAGTTCTACATTTTGATGGTAAACCTATACACATTCATATACATATGTGTATGTATGTATGTATATGTATGTATATATATATATATATATATATATATATATATATATATATATATATATATATATATATATATGGGTCTACTGACTTTCAAAAACACAAGACAAAAATCACAAAAGTTCAGAAACCTGATCGTCGTCTGTTTACTAGGGTAAGTAAACACTTGGCCAGCATGCCCTCTTCTGAATTGTAGTGTGATCCCAGAGTTGGTATATTTAGTTGGGGGGGTTGTGTGTGGTACAGACCTTCACACTGGGGCGTGTGGTGGGTGTAGCCCCCCATCTAGGTGGGTTTTACTTACCTAGGCATGAGTTTCACTTACAGTTGATCAAGTATTTACTTACCCTGGTGAAAATCGACATTCGGGTTTCTGAACTTTCGTGATTTTCATCTCGGGTTTTCAAACATCAGTCATTATGCAGTCACATACACACACACAATAAAATGAGATGTAAGCAGATAGTACAACCTGCATTTACTCACTTCCAATGGCATCTTCTTTAAATGACATGAATATCTCACTGAAATGATTTTATGGAGAAGTCTAATAAACTCCAAATTCATTTGAAATTTGCAACTTGTAATGGAAAGTGATGCAATCTGGACTGTGGTGCACACACAGTCAGTAGATGTGGCCTACAAATAGGTACAAGCCTCATGCTATAAGCAAATCAGAAAATGTAATACTCTCAGGGAAGCTGCAATAAGCATGCACATTGGTGACACTCTGCAATATTTAACCAATATACTGGGGTTCCACTTCTGATTTGACCTAAGTCATCACCAAAATTATGCATCGAGTAATTGTTCTATTTTTTTTTTTTTGTATTAAATACTAACCACATCTAGTTCATAATTTATACACAGAGCAAAAGAAAGACAAATAATTATAAATAATTGGAAAGATGTTGTTAGGTATTTAAAAAGCCAGGTAATTCTATATACAATGCTGAGGTTTTAAGTTGGGGAAAGTCTTACTGCACTGAAGTCTTCTGGTAGCATGTGACAGACGTCCATGATCCAGACTCATAGCTGTTTACTTGTCCTTCACTGGACATTAATGTGATGGTGCTGGACCTCCATCACTATTTTTAAAGATCTTGCTCCTCCACCGAAGTTCCTCCAAAATGGCTGCCCACACATTGATCATCGATAGTGCCCACTGCTGTGCTCTCATCCCCATTTCATGTGCAATGTACATATGAAGCAAATGCTTGTTCTGTCCACTTAGGCACTTGAATATGCCTCAGTAGTCTGTCAGAAGCTTTAGTGTTTTGCTCACTGCAATTACATTAAAACTTCACAAATTAAGATGGAATATCCTAGAAACTGCATATCACTTTCTGAATTTCAAACACTCAATGGGGTAGATCTCAGAAGTACACATCAGACACATAAATCAAATGCTGATACATTCTTAGGTGTGTTGTTTGTCCAAATGGTTCCTGTTTTGTGCTTCATTTTCTGATACTTTACACCAGTGCAAACCTATGCACACCAATGCAATTCAGTGGTATGTTACATTGATGAGCTTCATTAATTATGTTGCAAGTTCAAGTAGGGTGTGTAACTTAGACTTTTAATCGAATTGTATGTTGTATCATATAAAGTCATTAAGGTAATTTGACATTTACCATATTATGCATATTATTTGTATGCATATTACTATCTCTCCAGCCAAGCATTGCTCATGGGCAAATACTTAATGACAGTCTTTGCACATAGACTTGTATATTTTACTGATGAGATGATGACATAAATGGAAAGACAGCTTTATAGACAGAACAAAATCAACATCAGTCTGCTGGCTGAACAAGGGAGTTACATCAAAGGAAGACTCAGAGATACACTGACACATTGTTGAAGACTTTCATCTGGGAAGACTCTGCCTGCAGGACAAATGCAGTTGGTGATTATGGAAGGATGCCAAATGCCTGCCTTTGTCACTGCACTGATATTAAATGTGCATCATCCCAGGTCCATGAGTACAGGTGTCAGCATGATGCCACTGATGGTACACCATCAGCATGTGCACAATCCAAGATGCAGAAGTTTCTGGATGCATACCACTAGTGCTACTGACACTCAGATTGGCATCCCTAAATGTAGAAGAATGGCATTTTGCCATTTTCTTCAGTTAATATTCCTAGCCACCTATGGTATTTATAATTTTCATAACCAACTGTTCATGTTTATTACAGCTACAAATCCCCCTAGCATGTCTTTAATGTCAGAAGAAAATGACAGGCTAAGTACATGTTGCTATATGTCAAGACAGTCAGTATAAATTTGCTGTGTTGTGTTACTGCTCCCATGTACTTTATTACAGGCCTTCCACATGCTATGAAGTCCTCCACATAACCATCAAGTATGTACATCTTCGTGCTGCTATAAAGTATAGACTATTACATGAAAGGCAAGTTTCTTTTAGTTGTACTTGATGTAGACAAGTACAATGTGTGACTGTATTTCTGTGTGTGCAATTGCAGGTCACCAGTTTCTGCATCCTCTCCAGTCCCTTCAACTGACCCTGACACAGGATGTTATGTGAAAAAAGGGAGACAGCATGGCCACTCACACACAGGACAATGCACTTGGAGTGATGTTATCTAGCCCACTGTATACAGTCCTCCAGTGTTAGGCTTTTTCTTAAATACAGAGGAAAGAGAATCTAACATTGCTTAAGAATGTCTCCTTAACAGAAATGTATGCACTACTGCTATATAGCTTTGCATGTTTTATTTGGTATTGTTGCCAGTGAGGTATGTTATTATAATATGGCAGGACTGCCATGTAATTGCCATTAGAGGGGGTACTGCCTGTGATATGGTACATGATTATTGAGATGCTATGTCACCAAGTATGAGGCACATTGCTTGTCATGAATGTGCCAATCAATGGCTCAACGATGATGCAGGCCTAATTGCTTCACATATACTTATATATTGCTGCTGAACTTACAAGCCATATGGTGCCAACACACCTAGGGTCACATCTGCAGAGTGTGTATCCCTCTAGTGCTGTGCCCACAGACAGCATTCATTCCAAGTGTATTATTGTCATACATGTCACTACTCTGTATGCAACTGATAATGAACATGAGTATGCAGTACGGCAGGCAGATGGCCAAAACACATATGCAGGCATCACATATTAGAATCATAGTACTGATGATCCGACATGTATGTTCATTCCCTGACACCAGTGGCACATATGTTGTGTCTGACAATCTACACATTTCTATTCCATATCATTCAAAGTGCATGTATATGCAGTTACATAAAAGTATAGCAATGGCCGCATGTACATACATATGTTGATTTGTGAATGATTGCAGGCAGTATATATGATTCCATGACATACATATCCAATTGTGAATAGTTTGTAACAACATTTCCCTGGTGCAATGGACATGTAAACATCCTAAGTTCATAGCAGTGCCTCTATTAGTGACTGATCATGGATTATATGTGTGGTCTCCATATTTACTGCTGCCTCATCTGTGTGAGACAACACAAGTGTAGAGCCATTTACTATGTCACTGTTGTGGCTACAATATGCCTTGCCAGTGATATACAAGGATAAATCCCTGACTGCAACCTAGGTGATCTGTGATTACATCTCAGGTACTTGATTCCACAGGCTGGTAGTATGAACATGCCCACCCTTGGGAATCCTGCCCATTCCCATTATTGCCACCACTCCCATTATGATCTGTGATGCAGTGCAGATATGATATCAATAGGGGAGGTGCAGTGCAGGGATGATGCAGGCACTGCACTGCAGTGCAGGGATGATGCGAGCATGACAATCCAAGCTGGTGATGGTAGCCCTTGGTGACTACACACCTAGAGCACAATGCAAACTGTTAGAAGTGCATATGCACTTCCTACAGTAATATAGTGCCCATATCACCACCCAAGGGAAGGAGACAGTGCCATTGATATTAAATGCTTTCAGTGCCAGGTTGCCAACAAAAACTCAAACATCCCAGTATTTGTCTGCATGATGACCAGTTTGGATTGCTGTCACCCTAGGGGAACTGAATGAAGATTTCCTACTGATATGGAATGAATGGGATTGACTTTGTTAGGAGAAAGCTAAATGCACAGCAGGATAGAGGGAGAAAAGGACCAAAAAAAAAAAGAAAAGAAACTAGCAATATTGTGGTGGATATGGACCATGTATTCCAGATGTTCCTAAAATTCCATATCATTCCCTGAATAGTGCATGTTAATGTCATGTATGACAGTGACAAGTCTCCTTTGATAACATTAATATGACTGGTTGTCAGGCATATATATCACTATAATGTCAATTTACAGTGATACTGATACCAAGAGACACCCACAAGTGTTCAGGGGATATACATGATGGTCTGTAAATAGATGCTATTGTGCACATGCTATGTACTGTATAAAATACATACTAAATTATATTGCTTGTACTCCACAGTATATGCTTCTTGCAAAGTACCACAGCAGTTCATGGGAAGACATGACGTGTCATCTGCCTGAGGCATCATTACCACATATCACATGTATGTTGTCTTTACAGATGCTCATAATAGGTACCGTGGGTCCTTAATGAAGAAATTGTAGCATACTATTGTTATAATCGATGTGGATATTTTAATTGCAACCTCCTCTACACAAAGATGTATATGCGTATGTATGTAGATATAGATAGAGATATAGATATAGCTATATATAAAGATAGAGATATAGATGTATATAGAGATAGAGATAGATATATAGAAAGAGATATAGATATAAAAGATATAGATATAGATTAGATATAGATATAAATATAGTTAAAGATATAGATACATATAGAGCTAGCGATATAGACAACCTGCACATTCCTTACACTGTTGCAACAGTCAGTGGGTTGTGCTGTGGGGCCATAACACGTCAGTCAAATGCGCTCCATTACTGTTCAGCCATTACTGGTATATTGCACATTTGGCTGTTGCCTATACCTCCAATATAAGAAATATATGTACGCATGTAGCAGATGTTCTTTTCTTTGCTACCTATGTGACCTGTATCTTGCACCACTGTTGCTTATGAACTTGTATAGGCACATCATCACTTTCAACTACTTTCTTGTCTAGGCCTACAGATGCTTACATTGGCGGAAATGTGATTCATATGGTTTTTGAACCTCTTTGTCACAGTAAATGACCTACTATTCCTTTGGCACAAATTAGCATGCTTATATGCCCGACTCTCAACATTTGAGTCAAAGAGAAAATGACTTTTAGGGGAAGGGCACTATTTGAGTGTGTGCATCATGCTGCAGAGACACTTGCTCAGCTCTTATAAGGAAACACTAACTAAGTAAAGCACTACACCCTCCTTGACTTCTCATAAGTATTAGGCTCCCGATTGGTCCTTCCTGATCAAGTGAAAAATCAGTTCCCTTCCCTAATCTGATCAGTAAAACACCAGTTCCCTATACTAATCTGGTATGTCCAAGGGTCAGTTTCAAGGTTACTCTCCAGTCCAGCTGGTGAATCTGGGAATTTTGATGCAATGTTACAATTGCCTTATGTACACAGACAACCATCTACTCATTCCAACAAACTGTAATACATGTGAGAGATGCAGTTACACAGCCAAACTGGAGGCAGAGCTCTCTCAACCCAAGACTGGCACAGTCAGTCAGGAGGAAAAGGTAACCACCCACACCACAAATCCAGTCTCACACAGACCTATTGCATCTGCATACCCAACACATAAACACACAAAAACATACTCGGAGGCTCTAAATAAAAATCTGCCTAAACAGAAAAAACCTCCTAAGCAGATATCCAAGCAACAGCCACCTCTCAACAATACCCACGAATCACATATCTCACAAAATCAGTGTGCCTCACAGTCACAGCCCTTAAGGCCAAACACACCAAATACACTTGTTATAAGGGACTCTATTGTCCGGCACACTGACGTCCCACTCACCAGACTGAACAAGGAGAAGGTCACTGTAAGCTGCCTGTTGGGTGCCAGGATCCGCCACATAACGCTAGCACTCAGGTCACTCCAAAGCAAGTACAAGTATGACTCCGTCATTGTCCATGCTGATGTGAATGACCTGAGATGAACCTCCCTGGACTACATGAAAAGAGACATAGAGGAGCTCTCTGACCATGTAGCCCAGGCTGGTATGACCCTGACCTTGAGTAACATCTTGCCCTCACCAAGTATCATGCCACAGTATAAAGACAAAATGATCAGTTTCAACAATTGGCTAAAGTATTGGTGTCATTCAAAGGGGATCCAGTGTCTGTCAGCCTGGGATGACATGCTCGACAAGCCACGTTGCTTCGCTAGGGACGGCTTGCACCTGTCACCCTTAGGCTTTCGTATACTGGCCAAGGCTCTTGCCACCCCATAGTGCCTTTTTAGGCAAGGCTCAAAGGACAAACCCACCTCCATAGACAACCCAAGGATAAAAAAACTAAAGGTAATGCTACTCAATGCCAGAAGTCTAAACCTCAAGATGCACGCACTCGAGGCTCTCCTCAGTATTGGGAAAATCGATGTCTGTGCAGTAACAGAAACCTGGTTCAAGGCTCCTGAGAGCACCCCAGCACTACCAGGTTATAACACATACCATGCGTTTCAGCCCCAAAACTCGGACCGAAGCACAAAAGGAGGGGGAGTATCTATATTCATCAAAGATACCTACACCTCCAGGTTAGTGGCACTGCACGAAGCATCGGAAACCATCCATGTGCAACTAACAGTGGGCAAAACTGCCTTTCAGTTTGTAGCCTGCTACAGAACACCCTCCTTATTACAGGAACCCCTCTTGGCATTCCTGAGAACACTGGAGAATATGAAGGTCTCTCCAAACACTATGTTATTGGGTGACTTCAACAACCCAAACATTGACTGGGAAAACTACTCAAGCCCAAACACCCTCGCCCAACAGTTCCTTGAATTTATAAACTCTAATGCAATGGAACAACTGGTCACCACTCCCAGAAGAGGGAACAACATATTGGACCTTTTCATCACCAACATGGGGACTCTATGTTCCACACCAGAGGTAAACCCCTCATTGGTAAGATCAGACCATAAACAAATTTCCCTGGACATCCATATCCCGTCCCCACCCCCAGCCAAGGAAATCACTGTAAAGAATTTCTCAAAAGCCAACTTTTCACTTCTCAAGACTGAGGTGGAATCCTTCAAAGCCCCCTGGGCCAGAGGATAATACAGCCCAATCCGCAGAATCCTTTACAAATGCATTCTATGAGCACCTGCAGAAATGCATGGATCGTGCTATCCCAAATAAAACCAAAACTAACTCCTCCAAAAACAGGAGACTGGTCTGGTGGACCCCGGCCATAAATAAGCTATACAACAGAAGGAGGAAGCCACTACATGACAGAGCAAAATCCCAAAAATGGAAGGCATCTCTGATCAGTATTAGCAAGAAACTTCGATCCCTCATAAAATCATCAAAGGCCAGTTTCGAAAGAAAAATTGTCCTAGACATTAAAGATAATAACAAGGCCTTCTTTAGTTATGTCAGGAACATGGGCGGAAACTCCCAGATATGCTCTGAATTGTTGCATAATGGTACAAAATATACCGAACCTACAGGCATAGCCAACATCCTGGCAGACAGATTCAGCGCAAACTTCTCCCCCCCTTCCCCCCCAAAGGAGCAAATGCCTATCCCAACTGAATGTAACCTCCCTGACATCACAGATGCACAGGTGAAAGCTGCCCTCTCCAAAGCAAAAAACACAGCATCTATGGGACCGGACGGTGTCCCAGGCTGTGTCTTACACGAGCTCCAAGAAGAACTGAACCATCACATTAAGTCACTGTTCAAACTTAGCACTACTACAGGATATGTACCCAAAGAATGGTGTACAGCTACAGTGGTCCCACTCCACAAAGGTGGTGCCACAACGGACCCCGGAAATTATTGCCCCATAAGCCTGACTAGTCTGGTCTGTAAAGCTATGGAGCGTATTATCATGGAACTCATAAACAAAGACATTGGGAGCCTCCAGACACTGGACTCTACCCAATTCGGCTTTGTTAAGGGCAGATCTTGCCTCTTAAACCTAGCTGATTTCTTTGAAACAGTTACCAAAGCCATAGATGAGGGCAAGGTAGTCCACACAGCCTACCTGGACCTCGCAAAAGCCTTCGACACAATACTCCACTTGGGCATCATAAATAAGCATACCAGCTTAAATATCAACCCCCTATATCACAAGATGGGTTGCAAACTGGCTCAGAGATAGAACCCTCATGGTCAGAATCGCAGGTGCCATGTCCGAATCCAAACCAGTTACAAGTGGCATCCCACAGGGCTCAGTTCTGGGACCTCTCTTGTTCGGTATATACTTCTGTGAGGTTCAGGCTAACATGGGGGGATTATGGCTGACAAAGTTCGCAGATGACTGCAAACTGGGGGCCATAATCGAATCTCCAGCTGACACAAGCATCCTCCAAAAGGGTCTCAGAGAGACGGATGCTTGGTGCCAGATCCACGGCCACAAGCTAAATGCTAAAAAGTGCATAGTCATCCCCTTTGGGAAAAACAAGGTGCCCACAAATTACCACATAGTTGGTAATCCATTAAGTACGGAAGAAGTAATTAGAGATTTGGGGACCAACGTAGATAGTAATCTCTCCTTTGATAATCATGTTGCCAAAGTGGTTAGAAAGACCTTCTATATAGCTCACCTTATCATGAAAGGGTTCGCATCTAGATCAAGAGAGGTCATTGTGCCCCTGTACTCGTCACTCATCAGGCCCATAATTGAATACAATGCCCCTTTTGGGATGTACCTTACCCGACACCTGCAGCAACTGGAGGGACCCCAAAAGTACCTCACCAAGAGGATCATGGGCTACAAACAGATGTCCTATGCAGCTCGACTAAAGAAACTCCAGCTCTACTCAGTTGCTTACCACCTACTCAGAGGCGATCTATGCCTGACGTACAAAGCCATGTCAAACCCAGAATTAATGGACATGCTCAACCTCAAGAAATCCAAGTCCCTTAGAGCTACACGCTCCAGGGATTAAACCTCAGCACAAAAATAAATAGGACATGCTGGAGGAACAGATTCATTTCCCAGACGCTCCCCTCACTCTGAAATAGAATCCCAATTCATGTTAGAAATAGATCCTCGCTGACCCTCTTCAAGCGAAATCTGGACGCGTGGATGGGAAATCGTCAATTCACCCTTAGGATGTCTTCTGTGTCCCTGCTAGACAGAGGCACAGTAAACTAATCTTAAAAGGGTACCCTCTGTGACCTACTTTACAGAGGCACAGTAGACTAATCTAATAGGGAGGCGGAAGCCAAATACACTCTGGCTAGGCTTATAAATGCCCTAGGGCAGATAGCCTAGTATCTACCTATGAACCTATGAACCTATGCAGTTTAAGCATAGACATTAGATGTTTGTATCATCCTGCACTGAAGGTATGCCATACAATCAGGCACACAGGACACTGTATGTAGAGAGGTTGTATAAAACAGTCAGCTCTGTTTTGTCAAGAACATGGCATGTTTCCAGACATGTATTTTTGGGCAAAGTACAGTACATTGCATGTGTGTCATGCCCATTAATAACACATGTTGGTATGTGCAGCATGATTACCTTTTTTTGTTTATATTTCACATATATTCCATATTTTTACAGTTGTGCACCATTATCTCCACTGTCAATACTTAAATTCATGGGTGCTTTTCTGTGTGATGTGTGCCACATATCCACATTGATGTCAATGTGCACCACAGTCTGAAAAGGGCACGCCATGCCTGTCATGTAGGGCTGCAGTGGATCATTGCATCTATTACTGTGCTACTACCTTTTTTGTGCAGTACTGTTGTGTTTGTACCACATGGGTGCAAGCAACTCATTGTTGTATTCTTTTTGTGATCATGTACATGACATATTTTTTCTGTGGGCTGCATGACTGTGTTGCTCTCTCACATATGAAAAATGCATGAAATGCATAGACCATAAGATTTTTCTCTACTGTATGCCATTGCATTGCTACGCTATTATTTAGTGTATGTGGCCTTGAGGTGTGGGCATAAACATTCTGAACTGAATTCTATATTTCGTGTTCACAACTGTGGACAGTATAAAGGTATCAAGCTCCTGTTACAATGCATGAAAGCATTGGAGAGGGTGACTGATATGCAAATACACAGAATAATAGAAAATAAGGGAGATGAGCAGTTCAGATTCATATCAAGATGCAACACAACTGAGCCAATGTTTGCACATACAATGTTTACTTCCATATTAATAGGACTCACATGCACTGTACTTTGGTTTCATATCATTCTGTAACATACCTTCTGCATTACATGTGCATATCTGCATACTGCATTTGTACATTATGACACCATCATTATGTCATACACACACTTCATAAAACATCCTGTGCATGTTAGTGTCATGTATGACAGAGCCAAGTCTGCTTTGATGATTTTAATATGGCTAGCTGTGTACTCAGAGATTTGAGGAAAGCATATAACAAGGTCCCAAGAAAGCTGATTTGTTCAGTGCTGTGATGGTCTGAAGTCCCAGAAATTGGTGTAGGTCATGTACAAGGACCAAATAACACAAGTACAAACAGTGATTGGGCTCACAAAGTTATTAATATTGGGAGGGAGTGTGCATCAGGGTTCAGCAATGAGCCCACTGCTGTCCATACTGACGATGTACTACATTAGCAAACAGGAACAAGGGGACGCATCATCAAAGTTGTCCTATGCAGATGTGGCATCACAAGCTGACTCTGAACAAGAACATCAGCAAATGTGTTCTTTAAAATATTGAAGGACCTAAAAAGTGAACATTAAAAGGTCAACCTGAAAAGATTGAATGTCAAAACACTGAGGAAAATTAAATAACTGATGTTTTTTTGCAGGGGCACAACCCACCCCCCCTTCCACCCCCACATCCCCTACTAATTGCATATACCAACTGTGAGATAACACAACGGTGGGATAAAGGAAAATCCTCATTCCTTGCAGTTAAGCGACTTACCAGACAGTGACGCTAGAGAAGTTGATCACATGATTCTTAGATCAATTCTGCCAATATTACAGACATTAGATATTATGAACATTTGATGATTTAAATTGCTTCTATTTAATATATATATATATATATATATATATATATATATATATATATATATATATATATATTATATTTAACAGATCTGTGTTCACATGGCTGCATAATGTTATAATGTGTTTTACTGAGAAATATAAGTTGCATTTTTGTCATGTTCTACCTTAGCTACTGCTGTATCACATCACCATGGTCATGCATTGTGCAAGAGCAGTGAGGAGGCACTTCCATCCTGTATGGGATGGTAGCACAGCAATGACTCCATTTTACAGCTAATGTATGCCTACAGCACTTTTTAATGATGTTCCATAGATCTGTATAATGGCATACCTCAATTCTATGAAGTTTTTCCTGTATTGTCCACTTCACTGTTGTTATCACTGTCTACTGAACAACATTACCACATGGAAGTACCATATTCTTTGTGCAGGCCACCACCTGTGTTAGGCCCTCTGTGTCATACATAAATATTCTTGCTGGCAAATGCTGCATGATCAATGGGAATTATCATGGCCAAAGTGTAATGATTTCATATATGAAACCACCGTGTTCTGGTTGTCTTTGAATGGTCTAATGTAGACGTGTCCAACCTGCGGCCCGCGGGCCGCATGCGGCCCTCAGAGCTCTTCCATGCGGCCCTCAACCTCTAACTGCAACATCGATGTCATTATGCCCCAAACTTTTTTTGTTTTGTATTTTTCACTCTCCGTGATCTGTAATGCTAATGTCGGTGTGTGCATGCACCAAGCACCCTTCTAGTTTTGTTTTGAGCCAAAAAAGGTCAGTGTGTTTACGCATTATTTTGCACCGAACAATCAGTGTGTGTGTGTGTGTGTGTGTGTGTGTGTGTGTGTGTGTGTGTGTGTGTGTGTGTGTGTGTGTGTGTGTTCGCTGAAGGACTCATGTATGGATTAGCCGCTGTTGCCTTTGAAAGGGACAGCAATTACCTGTGTTAATAGGTAAGTACGGAGTGAGTGAGTGCATGCATGAAAGCAAAATTGTGTGTGTGTGTATGTGTATATGTGTACATGAGAGAGAGATGCATGCACAAAGAGGCTAACAATGATCAGTCTACCTACTGAACACAAACAAGTTAGCTCACAAATACATCATACATTAAGAGTACACTTTCATTAAATTGCGGCTTTCCTGACAGGGAGAGTGTTGTATTGAACATGAACTCATACCTCTTAACTGTATGGATTTTTAAAGAATGTCTGGATTTTTGCCTCATCTTCCAATTTGTGTCTGTGTGTCTTTGCTTAGGAAATAAAAGTAGTCATCCAAAGTAATGCAGTTGGACTGACTATGCGGGACTGTAGCATATAAAGTTGTATTGTTTTTCAGACAAACAAAAAAGCACCTAGTACTGTTTTTTCATTGGTGGGTTCTAAGCAGTGGTAGATTGAACAACAGTAAGCATAGCTTTGGCTGATCATCAATACTGGCAAATCAAGTGGGCACAATGTCATTTTTTTAAATGTTGGGGATTTTAGTGTGTATGTGTGCATATGTGCTGGGAGTGCTGCAGTAGACGATTATTAAAGACAGAGACTTACGGACTGTGGAGAATATGTTTCTTTGTTTCAAAACCTAATACTTGGTTATGCATGCCAGAAGTAGACTTTTTAAGACATAGCTTCTTGCCATTTATAGTGGATGGATATTTACATTTAATGGACAATGTATTAGCGTGAGCCTGTAGGGTTCTGAAGGATGCCAAGTCTACCACTGCCAATGTCTTGTGAAATGGATATTGGGATGTTACTGAAAAAATATAGTAAGTGGGCTTAGAAAGATAGTTTAATTAAACAAAGTGTACTTTCAATTTACAGGCCATAATTTAATTTATTTCAGGTAGTCCAGATACTGGTAGATTGTATACCATTAGACTTAATTAGGGAGAGCTGTCATTCTGAAACAAGCAGCCCTAGTTTCAGTGAAAGCTCTGTGGTTGCTTGCAGGTAGGAAGTTGCAGGATGATGATGCAATGTGTTTTATTTATTATTTTTAATGCATTTGTCATTTCAAAGCATGGTTTTCTTGTTGCAAAGAAGGCAGGAATGAATGAGCCATATAACATTTAACTGACAATGATGGGATAGAAAGATTATAAGTGATGTATAATGTTTGCAGCTACAGTTGTTTCAATGGTGTCTGTGATGCATAACTATTTTGGGCCTGTGTCCCACTTTTATTTTTCAACTTGTCCAGATTCTTTGCTCTGCATAATTATGAAAAAGAGCCTTTTAATATCTGAATTGACAGGTATGATTCATCTGTTCGACACAAGCATAGAGTGCTAATGTGACTTTGATTTCTTGCAGCAGTCTGTGGTTTACATAATCACAATAACTTTTCTGTGTTTCTGGACGTGTAATCAGTTTAACAGTTTAAAGATGTTTTCCAAAAAAATAAATATAATATAATAAAATATCCTCTCTCGTTTTCAAAAAAAATAAAATATATAATAAATAAATAATCCTCTCGAGACTTTGAACTATTGACAAAGTCTGGGAATTTGTTTTTCAAAAGCGAAGGTCAGCATTACAGCTCAGTAAACTGTCAGTCTGTGAGTAACTTCTGCACAAATTGACACAGGTCCATTTTCAGCTGAGGCCTGGGAGAAAAGCTCCAAAAATAACACAAAACAATATAATACAATACACAAGTTTTACAGTTATAATTACAGCAAGGCAAATATCAATGAGTTAAGTTTTTAGAAGAAGCTGTTTGTACATAGCTGAAGCTCTGAAACAATCTTTTGGTATGGATTAACCTGGGGATTGACACAAGTTATATGTTTACACCAGTATGTAGCATTATAGTAAAAGGTTTTCTTATTGATTTACTTTTTGGCAACCAGTTGTTTGTTGACTTATAGATGGGTCCTTTTTGGGTGGTTGGAAATTAGATGAATCCATCTCTATTATGATTTTTTCAGTTGGTGTTATGTGATTACTGAGGTTGCCTATTTACAGGTAGGGGGCTTTGTGTGTGTGTGTGTGTGTGTGTGTAAGAGAGAGAGATTTACTACTTACCCAAGGACTACATTTATGGCTATCCATCCAGCTATCATGTTGCTGAACTATATTGTTTGATAATGAGGAGCGGCGTTTTAAGTATAACAGTATTTCTGAGGTAGGGGGACTCTCTTAAGGCAGGATCTTTCTTAGCCTGGAAAAGAAAGCAATGAAATTTATAGGGGCTAGTGAGGGCTAGAGGAAAGCAGAAAGTTTTTAGTCTTTTTGGATCTGTCTGATGAATTACTTAGTCCTTTGGCAGAGTGTTTTGCTGAGGCACATGCCAAAAGGGCATTACACTCCCTGAATGAGATACCCTTACTAAAAAAGTGGGCCATAAAAGCTTTCCTTACAATGGAACAGCGTGGTGGTCAAAAGTCAGGTTTCATCAAAACCTGGGTGCCCAAGTACCATCACGACTTATTAGCGTGCTTACAACATGTTATAATGTGATAATTTGTGGGGACATCATCTCTCTCCTCAATGATGATGTTTGGTGAGACCCTCTTGTAGCTTATTCAGAATTGTTTTATTAAGTCAGTAATGTGCTGTAGTGAACATGTATTTATTTGTAAAAAATATATATATAGATATATATATATATATATATATATAATATATATATATATATATATATATATATATATATATATATATATATATATAGATAAATAGATATATTAACTGTTACATTAGAGAATTAGAATGAGAATTAGAATTTAGGGCAAATATTACTGCATTTATTACATTTATTCATTGTTCAAATGGCATCCGTATGAACTAGTTGTCCAGTGTGGATGTTACATGTCTGTACATGTAGTGCAGTGTTCTGGGCCAGATGGCTGTAACCACATGCTCTCACACATAGATATACTTCCCTGTATATGAGCCCCTCCTCTGCCATTCCATGCACATAGTACTATTAACAACTCATCATTTGCAAAACACAGCCTTGTCTGTGACTGGTACACATCTTTGATCCTGGCATCTATAGTCATATCACACCAAACACAAAAGCTATTGGTGTCCCTCAGCCACCTTTAAACATTGACAAGGGAAACTTCCCATTTCTGTACTCATGTGACCCTAACACATTTGACCTGTCATGTCATCTCAGCAGTTTTCTGATGATATGTGCTATTGTCATGTTGCATTAAAGTATAGTGCAGCTTTCTACCTTTTGCAAATGATATCCATTATATTGCTCAACTACTTGAAACATTGCAAGCTTTCCTATGTTCTCCCGTGACATAAAAGTACACATTGCCCATGTTATACATAGTGTGTGACTTCACCAATGGGAATGGTGTGTGCATCTCTGTATGTCAACTTTGCCATGTTGCTGACTGCAGGCCTTTCATTGTCACAGCCACAGATGTCTCACCAAGTAGGCCTCTGCACTCCATTGTCCCTGCATTTGTGGTCATATCCCCATTTGTACTGTAGTCCCATACTTGGAGATATCTCCACAAGACTGACTGGCCTGTGTCCATCAGAACAAAATGTATATGCCATGGTTAGGAGTATAGTCAGTGTCAGCATGCCTGCTGTACACTTCTACTACATCATTGCATGCACACTGTATACTGTCCATGGTTGTCCTGGCTCCTTCCCAGGACATTGTATATATGTGATGACAACTTGCTATGTACATGTGTACTATCGTACTTCCTCAACTCATGCTGTGCCATTTGTTTGAAGTCACTACCACATGGCTAATTATGGATGTCTGTGCCCTAATTTCTTAGTTACTACATCATGCAAGCACATGCTTGGTTTTACCTCCCCCTTTTGTATTTGTTGCTTATTTCCTTTTCCATCCCCTGTGACATATTTTTGCATATTGTACATACTTGCACACTCCTCCCTTTGTACTGCTCCACCCTGTCATTCTCCTGACAAACATCATTTGCCTTTTTTGTTTCTTTTCAGGACCGTTTCCCTCTCCCCTACACCTAGTCTTACCCATTACTCACCTTCTCTAAAAAGCCCCTCAGATCTTCCATCTGATGTTCATGTACCTTAAATGCATTTGTGTTGCCCAGCTCTGCCTACCACTGCTCTGCATTCCTATCTCCTCCTTTCTATAGGTGTATATGTGTTGCATGCATTCTACACACGTCTGACATTCCCAACATTTTTACATATATTTGCTGTCCTATGTAGGCTTGGTCTGCTACATAACTACACATACAGATCCATCTCTCTATTCATACACACACACACATATATATATATATATATATATATATATATATATATATATATATATATATATATATATATATATATATGGGTTATCTGGCATATGTCAATTTTGCTGTAAATCAGCCTCTGCATTGGCAACACACTTTTGTCAACAGCTCAGATGACTGAAATATGCATGAGACTGACAGTCCCTGGGGTGGGGAATATGCTCTTTCTCCAGGGATTATGTAATCAATGAGTTAGTATATATAATTAGCAGGAGGTGTGGGTTACAGGTTGCGGCCTCCATACCTCTCAACCTCTTAGAGCAGGAAATCTGGACAAAGGTACAAATACTGGGGGGACAAAGGCCCAAACATAGGGGACACTTTTTAAATGTTGCTATAACAAACTTAGAAAGTTGATGGATTAACAGATTTTGCATTAGCATGCATTTTATGAAGGACATGAAGTCTGAAATGAAAATGTATGCCATTATTTTCTGGCTTTAGTCCTCAGTGATTTGCCAGAAAAAAGAAACACAATTTTATGTGACACAGACCAAAAAGATGAGGCAAAAATCTGCACATTCTATGAAAATTTGGACAGTTGCGAGGTATTGCGGCCTCCTGCAAAAACAGTGAAAAAAATCATTGTCCAAGGGGCATCCTCAGGGCATAAAGAGAAGCGTTTTGTATTTCAGTGTTTCTGTGTGAACCTAAGCTAAATGGGCATAGCACCAAATCAATAAAGTTTTTATTTTTTATGTCATGAGCTGACTGATATATTGCGGGTATGTTTACACTTGCACATTAGTTTGTATATGTGGCAGTAATTGGGTATTTCTTTTCTTTATTTATTTTCTTTATTTCATTTTATTTGGCACTTGTTTACAAGGAAAGTCTGACTGGACATGTATCCTGCTTTCAGCAGAGACCTGAGGAGAAAAGCTCTGACATGCATAGTTCAATTAATAAACTACATAATATTATCACATAAAGTACAGTAACAAATAGTAGAATTGACATGCAGGGTATATAAAGTCAGATCAGAAAATCATACAGTGAATATTAAATGACTATTATAGGATACTGAACACCCAGTAAAGTGCAATCAATAGTGATAACCAGTAATAAAGATGTTAGTCTTTTGTCTATATTTACAATGCTTAAGAGAAAGGAAAGAGATTTTGCAATGGGGGCAGATTAGGAAATGGAGTTAAAGTAGGGAGCTATCAGATAAGTAACTGGTGCTTTGGCTAATAAGCAAAGGGAGCAAAGGAAAGGGGAAAAAGAAGACCAAGGGGAAAGAGAAGGGAGAAAGAATGAAGAGAGGGGAAAGAAAGGAAGAGAAGGAAAGAGTAATGGGTAGTGTCAGCCTGACGTAAGACCTGTACAGAGCCAGGAGTTAAGGTGATTACATGGCATTGCTCTCATATCTGTAGGAATACTGTTCCAGACCTTGGCTACTGAGTAGGAATATAGGCAGTGACCAGGAAATGTTTTCGTTTTATGGATTTCAAAGAGGTGTTTCTTATATGAGTGAACAGGGCGATTAGGGAGGTAATGGATAAGAATGGTGCTGGTTCCTGGGCAGGATGAGGATATGTATACCATTTTATAAGCAACTAAGAGTTGGGTGAACTTGAGGCAGTCAGGTAACGCAAGCCAGTTTTAAATATCTGAGCTGGGAGCAGTGGTGCATGCATAAATATGTTTATGAAGACTTTGCTCTTATTTACTTGTCTGTTTATCCATCTATATATCTATTTATTTTTGCTCTCTGTATGTGTTTGCTCTTAAGTATTCCAACCGTTGAGCCACTCCAACTGAAGCTGAGATCTTTCATTCCCTAGTGGATGACTCCTAACAGATCAGCTAGAGCTGGATGTATCCTCAATGACATCTTGGAAATTAGAGCATTTTTCCTCATTAACTTGGAAGTTCCTTCCTTTGGTCACAGCACGTGTAATCAGCATCATCTTGGAGACTAAAAATCTTCCCTATGCAAATGTACACTCCTATACACCTGCTCAATGAAGATTTGCTGCACCACCTACAAACTCGCGCCCTGCTTCATCCACTGCAGATCTGTAACAATCTATGACCAACTTTGAACCCCCCCCCCCATGGTGGGCATGTCTATCCTACAAGTCATCTCTGTCAATAGAATGAACCACTAATCAAATTTGGTTTGTCTGGATCATACACAAGGCTTTAATCCTTTCTTGTACCATGGCTGGAGCATTCATTGGTCTATTTTGTTTATATATATATATATATATATATATATATATATATATATATATATATTGGAGATGTCTTTTTTGCCTTACCATGTTTGATTGTTTTGGTGTTTTAAATAAGTATTAAGTATGATTATTCTATAGTCCTATTTTATTTATATTTCCTTTTTCATACTTGGATTGCAATTGCATTTGACTTTGTTGCCTATTCTTTTTCATACAGTGCTGTTTACTTATTTTTTATCAGCCTTGTTGACCATGTGATGTTGGTAGGGCTTTTCATGATATTTTCTGTATTGTTTGGAGAATGTTGTCAAAAACATGCTTATTATAGTGCTTGGCTGTATTGTATTCCATATTACAACATAGTTCATAGACTTTTTAAAATTCATACCAGCTATCTGCAGCTGAGATTGATTTTCTTGATGTACATCTAGCTAAAGCTGAATTTAACTGCTTCAAGAGTAGCATCTTCCACAAACCAACCAGAAAGAACACATACCTACACAAAACTAGTATGCATTCCAGGCACATCCCGAGAAATGTATTAAAAGGGCAAGTTTATAGGACATTAAGATTACATGATGATGATGAGGATGCATTACTAGCATTAAATAATTTAAAATTTGAGTTTATAGCTAGAGGATACCAACCTAATGAAATTGATAAAACTATATCTGATGCATGGCATATGAGATCAACTAATTGTAGACCTTATTTTAACAACAACGAGGTAGTTCCATGTAATAATCCATCTAACATAAACTCTAGGCCACATAATGAATTTAGAGTAGTGTTACAGTTTATGCAGTGACGTCAACCAATATGTTGACGTGATTAAGAAACATTGGCACTTATTACAAGAGGTACCACAGTTGCAGGTTATTACCTGTAAAGATCCACTATTCAGTTTCAAGAACAATATGTCACTCAAGAAGCAGTTATGTAACAAGGATGTGCCTAAGAAAGCCATCTCTTCTTCACGTCAGGGCACTTTTCCTTGCAGGTCATGCAGTGCCTGCCCCTATATTTACAGTGTAAATACCTATGTTCACCCCACCAAGCATTTTCAGTTACAGCTTAATACTTATGCTGATTGCAAGAGCACTGATGTTGTCTATTATTGTTTTTGTCAGAAATGTCTGGTGTTTTATGTAGGTAAAACAAATAGATTTCTTAAAGACAGAATTCTAGAACATCTTCGTGATGTCAAAAATAAAAAACCCACTAATGCACTCGCCCAGCATATTATTAATACAGATAATTCACATTCTTTTAAGTTTTTTGTGCTACAGCGCATACACAAAAACATTAGAGGAGGGGATATAGAAAATTTTACTGAAAGCTGTGAACAGAGATGGATCATTAAATTGAATGCAAATAAATATCCAGGCCTTAATGGCTCTACTTTCCTGGTTCCTTTCTTGAAAGCAAGACGCCTCAAACATGTTTAATTTTAGGCACCTCATACACCCACTGCACTTTTATTTATTCATATTTTAGAGACATAGACTACTTTTAGTTATACATACATATTGTAGATAGATTTTATAACTAGATCTAGATTTTTAGCCTTTTATTTTTTCATAACTACAGTATTTATGGAGTTTATATCTATGCACATTACTTAGGTCTTTTACCAACAGTTTTGTATATAGTTTTTGTATGCAGTTTTTATATGCAGTTTTTATATGCTTATACATGCAGTTTTTTATATGTGTCTCTTATATGCAGTTTTCTCTTTATGTAGCCTTTTCTACATTTATACATTTATAAGTTTTATATAGCTTTAATGCCTTAATTGACCTATGACATCAGTGATTGAGTCAATGGTTCCATCTGTATATAAGCAATGGAGTGTTTTATTTTTTTGTCTGATGAAGCAATTAGTTTTGCGAAAGCGCTCACCACTGTTCTTATTTTTTGTGTAATAAAGACGCTATTGTGTGGTACCTCGGTGTATTTTTGGTTATATATAGTTCATAGCATGTTAACCTTTTCAGCAATTTTAGTAAAATCTGCAATGTTGCATAACTGTTTGTTTTAGAATTAAGTGCAGTATTTATTTTCATTTATAATAACTGGAAAGAATGCCTCAAACAAGGCAGCAGCAGAAGAAGAAATGCAAACTGATATAAATTTAAGACTTTTTTTGTTGAAAACATGAGTTTCAAATGCTGCTATCAGTTCCTTTCTGAGTATATGTTGAGAGGTGATTAGCACCCCAAAGCAAACTCGGCTCCTTTTTCTTTATTATTTGGTTTTGATCTTAATAAAGGTGAATAAATAAAATCCAATCACTAGCACATATTTTTATCTCAGAAAAGAATAAGCTTCAAACACCGTATACTAAGTAATTACTAAACCATAAAGAATACATAACAGAGATGGTTTTCAGGCTCTTGGCCACTTTGTTTACCATTCACTATCTATGAATGTCCTGATGCAATGGCTTGCTTGTGACCATCTTGCTCTAACTGAAGTTATCTGAGCAGATCAGGTTGGTACTCTTCTTACACCAAGTACAATGAACTTCCTGTACTGCACCCTGTGCACTAACTATATCCAATTTTTCCTGCTCCTTTGTTTGGACTCCTCCCTGGCTGAGAATCAAGATTCTTTGGTACATTTGTGCATTCCACTGTCCTGTCCTCCATACTATAAGCCGCTGAAGGCAGATACACTTTCATTGATTTTTTATCTGAAAGCAGGTGTACTTTAAAGACTATAACCCTTCTCACAGTTCCCTTCCAGGCTTAATGCAGGATGTCAGGAGATCCTCCAACAGGTGCATACTGACAGCATGGATCAGAACTATGTAATGTACTGATGCATAAATCAACAGTCTCACCATCATGGAAGTCAGCAAAGGAAAATAAGTTTGTAAATGGAATAGTCATCAATAAATAAACAAAACCCTGAGGGGAATTCAATAAAGCTTACACAGAGCTAATCTGTGTAAGCATAGTGCCACGGCTCGAACACAGAGTTCGCAGCCTGTGCGATCCAGTGAGCCATGTCCACAGCAGAAGTATATGCAGTTAGTAACCATGTACTTTTCTGCAAAAATTAAAATGGGGCATGACAGCTCAAAGTAAAGCATGTATTATGTTTATTAGGCATGCCAATGGCCAAAACTATGGCCATTGGCATGCCCAAGTGTTGCAAAATTGCAAAAATCAAAAGTTTTTTTTCTTTGGTCGATTTCAGATGTTTAAGCAGAGAGCAGTGGCGCGCAAATGCGATTGTGCAGAAAACATAGTAAAAAGGCAATTAAATGTGAAACAGTAATGTTGCCATTATAGTGGGCAGCATGCAGACTCAACAATAACAGGTAACAGTAGTTGCTAAGGACATAGGCTCCAGTGTAGGGGTGTAACTAGGGTATAAGCCAGTAGGGGTATGTAAATGAGCTAAATTTATTGAATAGAAAAATGGGAGACCATATCCACAGGTACCTAGCCATGTAGCATCTATAATGCGGCGGAGTAAGCAGAAGAAGCATCTGACATGAAAAGGGGGTGTGTCATGCTTGGTGTAAGCACATTAGACCTCTGCGGCTCCTATTTCCGCTCAGCTAAGTAGAACTAAGTAAGGGGCTGTGTCTGAGGCTGCTTAGCTGGTTCAAGAAATGATGAGCGTGTTCATGTCCAGGGGAGGGCCTTTTCTGCTTATCAATATTTACACTAGCTAAAACAGTTTGCTCTGCATGCTGCAGGCCTTAAACACAGTGGAATACCAGAATAAAAGAAATTAACTACAACTCACTAATACATACACTGCCACTCACAGTGGCCCATTCAAAACCCTCAATAATATAGCTGGCAGGTGGAATGCATCATAGTCAGCCAATCACACAGGCAGCATCTGCAGCATACCAGTATAAAGTATGCAAACACCTTTCAGTCTGTTTTTTCTCATAAACTCTGCACCATTGGTGTACACACTTGGGAATTTTAACTGGCAAAATGATAAGGGGCTGCTGCTGCTTTGTTACATCTGTATGTGCTACAGACTGAGGGCAGTGATGAGAATAATGCTGACAACTGGCCCAGACATAGGATGAGAAGAGTGTTCAGACCCAGGGTAACCTTCCAGGGGCTACATGATGTGGAGATACTAAAGTGCTACAAGGTGGACAGGGACATACTTCAGCAACTCACTGAGCTCTGCCAGCCTAACCTCAGACCCAGAGCCAACAGAGGGTAGCCCATCCCAGTTGGAAGCAAGGTATGTGTAGCCTTAAGAATACTAGCTACAGGTACTTTCCAAAGACCTACTGGGGACATCATGGGGGGCTTACAGGCATCTACATCCTGGGTACTCCATTTCCTGGATGACATGCTACCACATGCCGGTGAGCACATTTATTTCCTCAGTACCCCTGAGGAGAGGACCAGCAATATGCATCTCTTCCACCACGTAGCAGGCTACCCAGAGGTACTGGGTGCCATAGACTGCACTCACGTACACATCAAAGCATCACCCAGTGAAGATGGTAGAGTGTATGTCAACCGCAAGGGCTATCACTCCAACTGCCAGGTCATGTGCAATGCCCAGAATATTATCGTGAATGTGTGTGCTGGCAGCCCTGGCAGCTATCACAACTCCCATATTTGGCATGCCTCACAGCTGTACCAGGCATTTGCCAGGGGGGACATTCTGTATGACCATCTCGTGGGGGATTCTGGCTATGCACTGGAACTGTGGATGATGATACCCATCAGAAATGCACACACACCCACCGAAGAAATCCATAATGAGGCACACGCACAAAACTAAGAACATTATAGAGTGTGTGTTTGGAATGCTCAAGTCATGGTTCTGCTGCCTTGATATATCTGGTGGATCCTTGCAGTACTCTCCAGCCACATGTGTCACATGTTCATAGCATTTGCCATGCTACACAATATGATCTTTAGGAAACAGCTGCGCCAGGAACATCACAGGGAAGGGGCACACAGCCCTTCACCATTGCCAAAGTCTCCACAGACACAGGGGGGCTTGGAGGAGGGACCCCCTGAGCCTGCTCCTGTAGGCAGACATAGGTGTGCCCAGTATGCCCTGACCTTGGCAAAGAGGCAACGCATAGCACATACACTGACACCCTAGGGACCCAGGGACTGGCACCTCTCTCTGACTCATACACACAGTAAAATGGATGCCACACACATCACACTACCTGTACCTTACCATGTATAGGCTGTGTACTAAACGCATCTGACAGAGTCAGCCCTGAAGCACCATCCTCACAACTGCCGCTGGCAAAAGGTAAGTCACTCTTCTTAACAATAGATGAATGGAGTAGTAAATTTTGGTAACTTATCTAATGCATTGCTGCATGTATGCAAGGGATTGGGGTGGACTACCAGGATAGCAGCAGACAACTGACAGCTATGTGGGACAACAGGAAATGTTTGTCCAATATTGGCTTCCACAGAGTATTCACTAGTTCCCTAGGTGACAAAACTCACTGCAGTGTATGCAGGGTGCAAATAAACTGGACGGTCATAGGTCACATGCATGGATGTCAATGTTGGGGTCCCATACTCACCCCTCAGCCTCTCCCAGCAAGTCAGCCTTAGAAAACCACAAAGAAATGTCTGGCAAAGGCCCACAAATAGGGACAATGATGAAATAGTCCTCTTACAGGCTTATACAGTGATATCACAGCAAGTCTTGCAGTTGCATGAAGTCTCTGAAGGGTAGGAAGTCTGAAACTCAAATGTCTGCCATTACATTCTAACCTTTGGTCTTTAGTGATATGCCAGTATTCTCCAAGACAGGCACAACACTATGCTAAATGGAACCAAAAAGTAAAGCCAACATCTGCACAGTGTGCAAATGTGTACATTTGACAGGTATGCCCCCAAAAAACACCATTGTCCCCATATAAATGCAGTAACATGTATGTTTGTAGGGTAATAGCAGCAGAGCACACATTCCCAAGGCTGTGCCAATCAACTTGATAACTTGTTGCATGTCCACAATATGCAGGGGTCAATGGGCCATGTATATGTGTGGTCAATACTGTCAGGAGGTGGGCAGCACTTACTTTTGGCTGTTGTGGCTTACTGGCCTAGGTACAGTACTGTGTTGGCAGGGTCCATGTTCCAAGACCTTCTGTGCCAACTATTTTGCATGCAGCTTCACCTTTGGTAGGAGTTGTACACACTCTCCAGAAGTCAATATCTGTCACTGCAGGAAAGCAGGACAAGTCAGGGACAGGGGAGACACATGTGAACAGTATACAACTTGGAGTAACTTACACAGTGCCTAGTAGGACAGCAGGTAACTGAAAGTCAGTGTACTACCAGGTGTTAAATGGCTGCCACCTTACTGTGTCAGCACTGACAACAAGTCACCAGCCACCATCCATACCCCTGGAATGACAGGCTGTCATAGAAGGGTCACAAGTATGCCTCGTATATCTCTTCTGCTTGTCCTAACATTGCATTTGCCTGCCAAACTATGTACCATGCAAGAAAGATTCATGTCAAAACATCAGTGGCAGAAAGGGGAGAAGCAGACATCATACCCATAAGAAAAAGCAAGCTTATACCAAACTGGTCTCCCATCTGCCTATGTTTGCAACAGCAGTATTATCACCCTGTCTCCATGTGTGGGCCTGTGTCTGACTGTCATATATCGGTCTGTAGAGATGTCATTCTGTGACAGGTGTCTGTGACAGGTTGGCAGCTCGGGCCAACATGTAGCCTCATAATAACATAGCAACACAAACCATCTGAGGTATTATCATTATGGATCATCATGGATTATCATGGACCTCATTAACAGGGACATTGGCAAACTCCAAATACTTGACTCCTCACAGTCTGCCTTTTTCAAGTGGAGGTATGTCAGTGAACTCTGGATGACTTCCCTGAGATAGCCAACAAAGGCATGGATGATGGAAAGATGGTGCACTCTGGCCACCTTGACTTGGCCAAAGCCTTACACACTGCTCCCCACTTGGCCGTAGTACATGAACTCTGTCAACTAGGCAGCGATCCATATGTTACCAGATGGGTAGCAAACTGGTTCATTGATAAAGCCCACATAATCATAATAGGGGTAGCCAAGTCAAGCAGTACACCTGTAATGAGTGGCATACCCCAGGGATCTGTCTGGGGTCCTCTAGTATATGGGATATACTTCCCTGAGCTGCAGACCAAAAACACTGGCTTATTGGCTGACCAAGTTGGCAGATGACTGTAAACTGGGAACAGTCATCAATCCCCAAAGTGATGTGGATGTCCTACAACAGGGTCTCACCAAAATAAATAACTGCTGCCAGAAACATGGCCCCAAGCTGAATGCCTGCAGATGCATCATCATCCCCTTTGGGGAGACTGACATCCCCATATATTATCACAGTAACAACAATGTCCTACATACACAATCAGTAGTGAAGCATTTGGCCACCCAGGTTGATGGCAACCTGAAGTCTGAACACCATGTCACTTCTGTACAGAAAGATTCTTAGATGGGGCAACAAAAAAGTAAGGGCATCTCATCCATGGACAAATAGGTCATAAGAGCTATGTATTCTAACCTTATAAGGCCAATTATTTTGTCCAATGCCCCCTTTGACATGTACCTCACAAAGCACATGCAGCAGCTGGAGAGACCACAGAGGTTGCTCACTGGGAGAATCCAGGACCCAAACACCTAACCTACACAGTAGGCTAGAAGCACTTTTCCTCTACTCATTTCCATACAGACTCCTCAGAGGTGACCTCTGACATACAAAGCAATCCAAACCATGCCTTGATGGGACTGTTGCACATCTGGACATCAAAGCCCACTCGAGCAGCCTGTAGGCGCAGCATCAGCCTAGTCTATGATATCAATAGGGCTTGTTGGTGTGACAAATACATGTCCAACAGACTCCCCCATCTATGGAATACACTCCCTGTCCACATCAAGTCGAGTGCCTCAGTACCCCTTGTGAAGTGCTTCCTGTGTAAGTGCATGGGAAACAGAAATTACAGTCCTGTGATTCCACCTGTGTCATTGCTGTACAGGGGCTCTGGGTGCTGACATGTCTTCACATGGGCTACACTCTCATCTGCAAGGTTTATAAGGGCTTCAGGACCAATAGCCTACTAACCCTCATATCACCCTATCAACCTATAAACAAATGTCTGCACTGGTTCACCACATTACCCTATACTGCTCTGCCACTGACATACCTGGAAATCACAGTGCTATGTGGAATATATCACACATATAATGGACATCTCTGCTCAGTGGAATGCACTCTGTACCCACACTGATACTTCTCAACCTCTTAGAGCAAGAAATGTGGACAAGGTCATAAATAAAAGTGGGACAAAGGCCCAAAAATAGGGACGATATTAAAATATTGCTCTCACAAACTTAGAAAGTTGATGGAATAACAGGTTGTGCATTAGCATGAATTTTCTTAAACTTATGAAGTCTGAAACTCAAATGTTCTGTCATTATTTTCTAATGCCAGTCTTTAATTATTTGCCACTAACTTGTCAGAAAACAACAATCTTATGAAAAATGGACCAAAATTATGAGGCAAACATCTAGACATTCTGCAACACACTGTACAGTTGAGAGGTATGAGTCAAACCAGGATATGACTTTTCAGTTAAGAAGAACAACACACAAGCAAGCGATCCCCATCCAGTATATCACTGAGGTGCTGAACTGTTTACACAGCTTCATCAGTCAATCGGCTGTCCCACATGTCTCAACTGGCCGGATTGTGCAAGAATGTCCATAGCTTGGCTCATAATTTCGGTTTGTGCATTATACATGTCGTATTTCTCAGGTAAATCACTGTGATGATCTGAAGATTTCTGTCAGTAAGTAATGACACAATACATTTCAGTGGCAGATGTATATGTCAGAAAATGTCTGCTAAAACACTAGCAACGTTCCACATTAATAGGACAATATTTACAGTATCTCCCTATGTTTGGGCCATTGTGTCCCCCATTTTGGCAGGCTATCTCCAGATTCCTTGCACTGACAGGTTGGGAGGTATGGCTGTAGCACACAATACCCTGGACTGGAGTACAACTATCACTGGAATGGAGTCCCACTATAGAAGGTCATACTGGGCATGCTCCAGCACTTAAAAAATTACAGCCCATGTCTAAACCCACATCAGACTATATAACTGTATTGTGCATAGATGTCTTTGCATACAGACAGCTATATCCACCTTAACTGACTTTACCCAAACCCATCAGATAGGATTGCCCTTAGCTAACTGTAGGTGGCCCATATGTAATATAGTTGCATCTGTTGCATGTGATACACAAACATATATATGGGAAACATATAGCAATATTTCAAGCATATACACACACATAGATATGGGGAAGAGAGACACAGTGATAGAGAGAGAAAAACACAGAGAGACACACAGAGAGTGAGTCATAGACAGAGATACCCTGAAAGGCAGAGTGATGTCCTGCTGTGGACAGTTACATACCAGCTGTAAACAGTTGCATGTGCCAGCATGAAGGTGAGCTCCATTGTATAATAGTACTAAGATAGGGGCTGTAATCACATGCGTGTGTGTGTGTGTGTGTGTGTGTGTGTGTGTGTGTGTGTGTGTTTGTAGGTTAATGTATTATGAGGCTTTTCACACTTAGTACACTTCCCGGTGCCCTACTTTACAAGATCTGGTGATGTCATTCACCTTAGAAGTACTTTTGGACAGCTGTCAACTCTATACGCTTTGTGGCACGTGCGATAACTGTGTAACACTATAGTACAAATAATTAGATATGTAGGGCTTCTAATCTCAGTCTTGGCAAATGTAAGTGTGCGTGTGTGTTTGTAGATTAAATATTTTTTAACTATTCCCACCCACTACACTTCCCATTGCTCTACTTTAGCAGTCCTGCTGGTGTTATTTACCCTAGAAGTACCTTTTAATAGCTTTCAGCTCTATATGCTCCATGGTGTGTGCAATAACTATGTAACAGTATAGAACAAATAACTAGATAGGTAAGGGTTCTAATCTCAGTTCTGGCAAATGTGTGTATAAGTGTTTGTAGGTTAAAGTGTTTTGAGGCTTTTCCTACCAAGTACACTTCCCATTGCCAAACTTTACAAAGGCTGCTGATGTTATTCACTTTAGACATGCCTTGGGACAATCTGCAGCCCTATAAGCTCCATGGTGTGTGCAATAACTAGGTAGGCAGGGGTTCTGATCGCACTTTGGGCAAATGTGTGTTTGTGTGTATGTTTGTAGGTTAAAGCATTTTGAGGCCTGTCCCTCCTAGTACGCTTTCCATTGCCATACTTTACAAGAGCTGCTGATGTTATTCCCTCTAGAAGTACCTTTTGACAGTCCACAGCCCTCTAAGCTCTGAGGTGAGTGCAATACCTACATAACAGTATAGAACAAATAACTAGAGAGGCAGGTGTTCTAAACTCAGTTCTGGCAAAGGTTGTGTGTGTGTGTGTGTGTGTGTGTGTGTGTGTGTGTGTGTGTGTGTGTGTACATGTATAAGTGTTTGTAGCTTAAAGTATTTTGAGGCCTTTCCCACCAATATACTTCACATTGCCATACTTTACAAGGGCTGCTGATGTGATTCACCTTAGAAGTACCATGGAACACTCTTCAACTCTATACAATATGTGATGCATGCAATAATGGCATAACACTGTAGTACAAATAACTAGATAGTAGGGGTTCTAAACTCAATACTGGCACATGTGATAGTGGGTGTATGAGAACCATATCTGCTGTGTGTGTGTTTGGGTAAGAACCTTATCCTCTAACTCTGGGGGTGTGGGTTATATGATTTGAGGCATGTTCCACCAAGTACACTTCCCACTGCCCAACTTTACAAGGACCGCTAATGTCATTCACCTTAGAAGTACCTGTATACACTTTTCAGCTGTATAACCACTGTGGCACATGCAATAACTGTGTAAAAATATAGTACAAATAATTAGATAGGTAGGGGTTCTAATATCAATACTGTTAACTATAGTACTGTGTGTGTTTGTGTGTGAAGCATATCCCCTGTGGTTGTTGTGTGTGTTGGTTATACCATTTTAAGGCCTGACTCCCTCCTCATGGCATTACTTTAAGGAGGCAGTTAATGGCATCTGCCTTACATGCACCATGTTAAGTATACAGGCCATACCAGTCATCTGTACAGATGTATATGGAATTTCCAGATGTTTGCAACCTATATGGAGTCTGTGTCCCTAACTATGGGCATTTATGAATAATCATTGCAAAATATCTCACAGTTACCGTAGTGACAGACATGTCAGCATCAGACATTGTACCTGTCTGAAACATCGTGCTGATACAAAGTATGTTACTCTATCACTTGTCCAGGTAAGTAAAAACAATATATGAGACCAGTTGCTATTTTGGGTGTTTTATCCTGCCATCCATGAAGGCATTCCCAAGATTACTTGTTGTAAGAGGTAGTAAGTTATGTCCCCAGCATATAATCTCTGTGATGCATGTAATGTGTTTGTAGCACTATAGTTCATACAAGTGGATACGTACAGTTAGTAATCTATTGGCAAGTATGAATGTGTTTCTGTATGCATATCCCCTGTGTCTGTCTTTACTGTGTGTAGGCAATGGTTATGCCATTTTGTGTGCCTCTTCCACCATGTTAACTCCCCCATTGCCAACCTAGTTGCAGCCCCTACAGATGTCATCCAGGTTACAAGCACAGTTACACAGTTTCTAACACAAAGGCACTGTGGTGCTTGCAATTGTCATATCACGGTGTTGTACATAGATAGGTGGGTCATCTAATATGAGAAGTCTCAACTCTGTGTGCATATGAGTTTTAGTGCATGTCCCCGTGCAGCAGTGTGTGTGTGTTTTAGGTGGTTCTACCATGTTAAGGGCCTCTGAACCCACCACTGGCAATCCTAACAGCCCCTGCAATTGTCACCCACTTCAATAGTAGAAGCAGACACTGCAACACTACATTACCTCTGTGGTGTTTCTGTTATGTGTCTAGCAGTATTGTTTGTAAAATTGGGCAGGTAGTGGTTTGGCTATCAGCAGGGGCAGGTTTTGTGTGTGTGTGTGTGTGTGTGTGTGTGTGTGTGTGTGTGTGTGTGTGTGTGTGTGTGTGTGTGTGTATATGTATGTCCCTGCATACTTCTCAACCATTCACAAAAAAGATATCTGGTTAAAGCCATATGGGAAGCTGGGGCAAACAGCAAACATTGAGCACACTTTTCACATATTGCTGTGACACACCTGGGAAATTGATAGAACAGGTCATGCTTTTGAATGAACCTTCTGAAGGGTATGTGTTGTTACATGACAATATCCGTCATTAATCTGCAATGTCAGTCTGTCATGATCTTCCAAAACCAGAAAAATCACATGTTTATGACAGATGGAAAGAAATTATATGTCAGACATCAGGACAATCTGCAGACATATGCAGAGGGCAGAGGTATGGCCAACATGTGTACCCATATCTCCCTTATGTTTTTACATCAATCCACAATGATTTGGCAATATTTTGACAGAAAAACATAGGTTTATGAGAAAATGGACCAAAAAATATGAGGCAAGAATCCAGATATTCTGTGGATATCTGTACAGTTTAGAGGTATGTCTGTACCAACCTGCAGGTTGCAGTCCATGTTTGGCAAGGTGTAATCTGTGACAACAACTGAAACAGTGAAAAGAGGTTACAAGACTGTAGCACAAGAAACATGTAATACAGTTCTGTACTGATTGCAGAGAGCAGTTATTGCCCATCAGAAGCACCTTAATGTTATGAGAAATATTGTAAGCTAAGGTAATGTCACACAAAGAAGGTGACATAGTAGCAAAATAGAGGAAGGTCAGTGTGTTGCATTTGCTGTGAGCATGGTATGTCCTGCCAGCTGTCACATTACTATAAGTTGTGTCCCACACTCCACATATGATAATGTCACACAGATTGTGTGTTGCCTATGTGTGCAATATGTAGACATGTGAAGGCCTTGTGACTACCTGGTGCCCACAAGATAGGTGAATCTGTTGGGGTTAAAGTAATGGCTAGACTTGTAAAGGACCTAGTGCCAGTACTCAAGTAACATCCCCTCTATGTACGAGCCTGTGGTACTACAGAACACCCAGGTGACATGTATGAAGGCTAGCTGGTTGTGTCATGGGGTATGTATGCAAGGTCACACTGTCTGACCCCAGTGTCCCTCACATAATGTTGCATGCATACACACCTGGTAAATATGTACATGTACAGCTGTTCCTTGGCTATTAAAAGGTCACTATGTTTCCACTCCTCCATACTCATCATTGGAAATGTCTGCAGGCCCACAGCCTGCAGACACACAGACCCATGGAACACAAACAGAATACAGTATGTGAGGCTACAGTCAGTCAGCAGTACTAACAGTAATAATGCATCATGGCTAATAAGATGCATACACTTTGATGTGTACCCATAATTATTGCCAGCAGACAGCACCTTACACAGCATTATTACTACACTGTACTATATTCACTCTGTGCATCAGATCCATATTAGCATGTCCCTGCATTGATGGTATGGATAACAGGGATGTGGCACAGGTATCATCACATGCACAGGGTGTGGTGTGCATTTACCAGAGGCCTAGTCTGGGCCATACGGTTGATGTCATGTGTGTGTGTGTGTGTGTGTGTGTGTGTGTGTGTGTGTGTGTGTGTGTGTGTGTCTGGAGCAATGTTCAAATGGGCCGTGCAGAGGAGCTGTTTGTGTCTGGCAGTGACCTGCCTGTGATAGAGATGTGTGAGTGTTTGTATGTACACAGTCAAGCCATGTGGTTTCCCTAGACAGGGGTATGTTGGACAGTCATGGTCCGTACATGGCAGGATGTACAGTTCAGCATCTCTGGCCATGGACATGGGAACTAGTTCTGCCAGGAGTCTCACTGGCTCCACCAGGCCCAAAGCCAGATGCAGTACTACTCCCCAATGGTGACTGCTGCCTGCTGGATCAGTGTCTCTGACAGGACTGGCCTGGACCATGTGCCCATGTCCTGCTCCATTGTGGTGTGGACAGCACCCTTCCTTCAGTAGTACTGGTGGTACTGCCACTATGGGAGTGTGAATTTGCACAGCCACGTGGACTCCCATCTGATCTTGTTGCTGACCTACATCCATGTGGGCAACGCCCTACTTCCACCACATGCTTAAGCACAGACATTGCACGGTTGAGCAATGACAATGTCTCACCCCATCGTCTATCCACCACATCAGCATAATAACGTGTGGCATCACTAAGGCCGTGGAGGTTGTCAAGCATGGCAGGAAGTGTTGCATTAATGACTCTAAGTATCTGTCTGGTGTTGCATTCAGAACATGCCTGTGCCTCCCTGACAGACCAAAACGTGCATCTGGTGACACCTGCTGTGACACTTGCGACAGGGGATTGATGGGCAGCAGTCCTCCATTGATCACACCTGTCCATCCTTGCCTGCTCTCTGGCTATGGCTAGTGTCTACACTCACACTTGCCATAGTCACCACACTAGCCTGTTCCATGCCACCACCCTCTGTCAATTATCTGTGGCTGCTGGGGACTGGGTATGTGTAGGCATTCTGACTGTGTGTAGAGACATTGTGGGTGAAAGTGGGATATCAACCAATGGCACAGATATAGCCCCCGACAACCCCACCTGTGCCTCACTATAGCCACCATCATCATCAGAGTCTGCAAAGACACTGACATCAGGTTGTGAGGGGGAGAGATACCAACCCCCATGGTCGCCTGTGAGGGGAAGAAAAGACATGTAAATTAATACCTGCTCTATAATGTTTGCTGAAACAGACACACACACACACACACACACACACACACACACACACACACACACACACACACACACACATACACACACACACATACACACACGCACACACACAGAGACTGACAAATACAGGTGAGGTGGCACAAAGGCATTATACAAACCACACAATATCTGAATGATGGCATGAATGACACACAATCAGACCACAAGAGACACACTCTGGACAGGCCCTCAGCAACATGCAGTGCAGCTATTCCCATTTAATGTTGCTACTAATATACACCTCTGAGATACATGAGGAGTAGTAGTAGGTAATGGACCTTCACCTAACACACACTGCACCCATGTACACAACATTGATGTACCCCCATATAGCACAGTGGAAACACTGACAGAAATATTGCAGCTCCTGTGAATAGGCTCCTGTGATGACTACTGTGATGCACTGCCATTAACCTCACCACAAGTGAACATGCACATCTTGTAATATGGATAAGAGTAACAGTTGTGTGCATGGAAAAATGCATGCCCTTAACATGGCTAGGGTATGAATGAGCCACAAAAAGACATTTCCATACTCACCGGCTTCAGGCTGCTGCTCCCCAGCCAGACCAGAGACACCTATGTAGTTGTGTGGGAGAGGTATTTTCAGCACACTCACATTTGGCATTGGTACAGGAAAAATGATGCATTGCTGAAAATATACGTTACAAGCTCAGATACTACACAATTTGCTGTAATTCACTATAGATGTGCACTTGTGTGCAATACAACACCCCACCCACAAATGCAGTTTGACCTGACATATGCGTCTAGATACTCCAAGGATGGCAGTATGAATGATACAGTATTGACGTGATTTCCACTGAGGCCTTACCTGGATGTGCCTCGCCTGTTGACTGGGTGCCACCCACCTCCAAGACATAGGTATGTACGGTTTCCTGGGGTGTGGTGGCTGCCCCAAGGTTGGCGAAGAACTCTTCTTTTGATCTCAGTGGGGCCTGCATAACAGGACCCCCACCTGTGGCTATACGGTCCCTGGCTACAGCTGCAGCCCTTTGATGGGCATGGTGAATAAGGTCAGTTGCCCTGTGCCTGATTTGTTCATAGGTTGACCCATGCTGACCCAGATTGTTAGCAGTAGACACTAGTTCGGTCCACAGGGCAGTCTGTACTTGCAGCTGCTGTCTGCTTCTACTGAACAGGACTGTGTGATGCAGTCATATGGCATTGAGTATTGCTGCAGTCTCAGTGTCAGAAAAGGCTGGTTGCCACTTTCGAGGTATTCCACCTGAAAGACATGAACAAGGAAACACATCACAGAACCTCATACATTGGGCACCATTACGTACAGATTCTGCACATCCACATTTGCTAGCACTGTCCACCTCTAACACCCACATCATACCCCTGCCATCTGTCAGCATAGTATGTGTGTGGGTAGTTTCACCATACTGGCATTACAGCATGAATTGCACTCCTGATCCTGATGTTTCCTATTTCTCCCAAATGAGGACCATTAATGTGCATAATGATCCATTTATCATTCACATCAGAAGGCACATGCAGCAGCTGGGGACATCACAGAAGTTCCCTACCAGGGCATATCAGCCTATCGGACATCTACCGTACACCTATATGCTATGAGGCCAAGCCTCTTCCCAGTGTCATACATACTCCTCAAGAGTTACCTCACTCCAGCATGCCAGGCAGCCACACACTCCACATTGCTGGGACTGCTGCATTAGTGCAGGTCATGCTCCACTCTGTTAACACATACACACACACACACACACACACACACACACACACACACACACACACACACACACACACAAAACCTCTACCTGGTGAGTGACCTGGACTGACATTGTTGGCAGCTTGGATGTGTGTCACACACAATCGCCCTGTGGGGGAATGGGCTTCCTGTCCATATCAGGCAGAGTAGCTGCTTACACCTTTTCAGGCATACCATAGTCAACTGGAAGGTTAACAGCACATACACCCTTGGGATACCACCTGTGTCCCTGTTGGATGGGGACATCAGCTGCTGCCTTGCATACACATGGGATAACATGTGGCATAGGAATATGGCTGCTCAGGGCCCACAGCCTAGTAACCTGGTATTGTATGTAGAATACCATAAATGGCCTATCTGCTGTGACGGACTGTGTTTTTATGTGTCCACACGTCAGTGCTATCGACTGCTGGGTGTGCCCTATGGGCAATGTTATAGTACCATGTCTTCAAGCCTACATCCCACAAATAGGTGAGTGCACCTACAAGTGCATGTGGACATTCCTGGAACATCTGAGCTACACAATAATTGAGATCAGTGCATATGTGTTGTAGGGGTGACCTCCTCATATGTGTCTGACATCTTCATCACCCAGATGTTTGTGGAATGCATACATGTGCCTGAAAGATTTATACCCCCCTGCCAGACAAATGTGCATTTCCGCACACCAGTTGAACAATACATCATGTCTGTACACATAGTTTAGGGAATGTGTCTGTGGCATGCCAGACCACTGGTGGCACAGTGATGGTACCTGGGTATCTGGTGCTGTATCCATTCCCTTATATTGTATGCTCTGTATGTACACACTGCTGCTGACCCAGTGCCAGCATCCACCCACTACTACTAACTATAACTTGCTGTCCTGCTGCAGGGGTCACCAGGTATGCTAGCCATAGGTGTGAGACAATCATATACAGGTGTGGAGTACAAACTCACCTAGGCAGAATATGTCAGGAATGGTCAATGAGACCTGGACAATCTGTGAAATAACCTTGTATGACATTGTCAGATTGAGAGGCACTGAATGACGGTGCACAATGTGATATGCCATCTGTATCCACCAGTACGTACTGTCAGTGTGTCACCCCTGCACTAGCCCAGTCATTAGGGAGCCTAAATACTCACCACTACCACCAGTGAGGGATGCACACAATAGCAGGATGACAAGTACATGCACATTAAAGTAGAATTACCCTTCAGAGTGCACAGAAGTCACAGTCAGTGTGCAGATCATTTCTCCCTCTTTCTCCACATCCCCAATAACACTCCACACTGGCACACCTATGAGGTTACATCTCAGCAGAGTGGTCAATCCAAAACATCTGTCAGCCTCTCTGTCAAACCAGTACTTTGGGTCCCTGGCCAAGTAGCTGACACACACACACTTTGCTATTTGAGTTTTGAGTCACACACACACACACACACACACACACACACACACACACACACACACACCTGTTAGATTCTGGCACAACTTTGCTACCTATAGGCCCTTCAGACCAGACTTGAAGGTAGTTCTGACTGCCACAGTCCATCTCTTTAACAGGTACTGTAAGACCCTCAACAAAGGGTGACAAATCTTACTGTGTGATCAGCCTATTAGCAAAATGGTTAGCGAGACCAAGACCAAGGCTATTGGAGTGAGCGATACAGTGTCACCATGTGCATATACAAGTACTCTAGGAGCTAACTTAGTGCTATACAGGCCAGACACAATGATAAGGTGTAACGATATGTGATAATAACTAAGGAACAAAGGCATATTCTATCAATGTAGTAACTACACAGTTCAACATTGCTGGACAGTCTGTAATACATACAGGAAACATATAAAGTACTAGGTGCATAGGTTCATAGGATGATACTAGGCTATTGGCCTCATAAGCCTAGCACAGATTTTTGCCCATGCCCCTTCAAAGTCAGCACCTGTTTCCCTGTCCAGCAGGGACACAGGTGAGATCACAGGGGTGTCTTTTGTGTTTCCCATACAGTCATTCAGCTTCTTCTTAAAGAAGGCTAGAGAGGTACTCTGATAGACATGGGTAGGGAGTGTATTTTACAGACAGTGTATTGTTTGGGAGACAGATCTAGCCTGCCAACAAGTACTATTCATGTCACAGACCAGGTGAGGGCCTTGCATGCGGGTTGCGCAAATAGGGTTTGTCTTACAGATATGCAGAAACTCCATCAAAGCTGGTTTGGGAATGGCCTTCTATGCCAGACATATGTCACCTATGATCACTCTATATGACACTAAATAGAGAGCAGGGCTTTCAGCCTATCTGTATAGGATAGGTGTTGCAGACCATGGATTTTCCTGGTCAGGAACCTCTGTGGTCCATGCAACTGCGGCATGTGGTTGGCAAGGTACATGCCATATGAGCCATTGTACTCAGTAATTGGTCTGATAAGGGAGGAGTACAGGGATGCTATGACATCCTGGTTCCTGGATGACATACCCTTATTCATGAAGTGGGCCATGTAAACAGACTTCCGTACAATGGTGCCAACGCTGTGGGAAACTGTCACTTTGATATCAACATTGGTGCACAAGTCGCCTCATGCCTGATTGCATGCTCAGTACATTGTTATTACTGTCATAACTAGTGTGAATGAAATCTACCACAACAGGAATAATGATACATTCCCTAGCATTCAGTTTGAGGCAATGCTTCTGGCACCAGTCATTAGTTTGGGTAAGGGCCTCTTGGAGGATGCTGACATCACTAGGGGGATGTAAGACAGTGGCCAGCTTGAAGTCATCTGTAAACCTGGTCAGCCACAGACCACTGGTTTTCTTGCACCTCAGAAAAGTATATCCCTAACAGTAGATGCCACCACGCAGATCCTTGGGGTAAACCACTTGTTAAGGGTATACTACTAGATGTGGCTTCCACTATTTTGACTGAGTGGGTACTATCATTGAGCCAGTTAGATACCCATCTGGTAACATACAGGTTGATGCCTAGCTATGTAGACTTATGTATTATAGCCAACTAGGGATTGCTGTCAGAAGCTTTGGCTAGGTGAAAGTAGGCAGTGTGCACCCTCTTCCCCTCATCCATGTGTTTGTTCACCACTTCAAAGAAGTCAATCAGGTTTAACAGGCCTGATCTCCCTTTGACAATACCAAACTCTGTGGGCTCAAGCATTTTGAGGTTGCCGATGTACCTGTTTATTAGATCTTTGATAATGCCTACCATCGTCTTGCAGATCAGGCTAGTTAGGCCGATGTGCATATGATTGGCTGGGTGAGTAGATGCTTCACCTTTGTGTAGAGAGATGACAGTGGCTGTCCTCCATGCAGATGGGATAACACTGGTGCTCAGGCTTTGGTTGACTACAGTGTGTAATGGAGCCAAGAGCTCATGCAGTTCATGTAGGATGCAGACAGGGATATTATCAGATCCCATGGAGACCTCACTTTGTTGCCTTTGAGAGGACATTATGGACCTGCTCCATGATGATGAGTGGAGGGGGCAGGTGCTATGTATGTCCTCCTTTACTGATGGGGGGACAGGGGTGACGTTTTCACTTAACCTGTCTGCAGCAGGTTGGCTATATATATGGCGTATGTGTATGTGGTGTTCTTGACCACCTGTTCAGAGCAGATTTGGTTGTTTCCTCTGAGATTGCAGACATATGTGAAGAAGTCCTTGTGATTAACCTTGGTGGATGTGTCCAATTTGCACTCAAAGTTAGCCTTAGAGTAATTCACCTGTGACCTCGTTTGCTTGTTCAGACAAAAGTGAGATTGCTTCCAATTTGGCACCTGCTCCTTCTTGGCGCTGTACTGACATTATTTCCAACAATTATGGAGTTTGTGTATTGCTGCTGTCCACCACAGAGGTGTACTCTACCTTGAGGAGATGATTTTGTTCAGTCAAGTATTGCTGAGACCATACAGCTATGTAGGTGCTCATATAGATGTTCGGTATAGGCTTGGACACAAATTCATAACACAGTTAAACACTTTTCCAATTTTAACCTAGTAATTATAATGAAACTAGTAATTATTTATGTTTCAAGGCAATACAACAAAGTGTAGCTGTAGACATTTATGTCTGTTTGATGTACTGCAACTAAGATCACACATTTGTAAAACAAGTACAGCTTATTTACCTGACGTTTTGCAACTCATGTCTGTATGTTTGAGGCTTCTTGCTACTACTATTAATACATACATGTGCACAGGTAATACATGATATACATTTCTGTTCTTTGTCAGTATGGCACACTGTGTTTACACTATTGCAGCTCAGTCGTACCTCTCAACCTGTTAGAGCAAGATATCTGGAGAAAGGCACACATAAATGGGGTCAAAGGCTCAGAAATAGTGACACTTTATAAATATTGCTGTAACACTCTTAGACAGTTGATAGCAAAGTAGGTTTTGCATTCACAGGAATACTCTGAAGGATATGACATCTGACATTCAAATGTATGTTATTATGTTATGACTTCAGTCTTTAATGATTTGCCAGACAAAACAAAACTGTATGAGAAAATAACTACAAATATGAGGCAAACATGTGGTCAGTCTGCAAAACTCTGGACAGTTGAAAGGTATGAGATCAGTATACAACACAGTTCAACACACACTTCTGCACCAATTGTTTACTATGCACATACCCTATATAAGTCTCTTACATTTGCAAGACAAGCATATGTATCATAGTAGTATTTACAAGTGACATATGAATATTTACAACATCATAGATCCTTTTCTTTCTGACTGTGCATGCTGCTACAGTTTGTGCATGCTGCTAGCTACAGTGGTGGGTCATCAGCTTTATATTAGTGGGGCAGACTGAGACATATCCCATAAAACCTCAAGTGATTCCAGTAACAGTACAGAGTGGGCAGGTATACAGTAGCTGACCTGGCAGTGTCACAGTCAGTATTGTACAACAGAGTCTCCAGTAGTAGTCATATGTGAGCTGACGTTTGCTGGGGTGACTTAGAGGCTAGAACTGTGATCTATGTCACTGCACACAGAGCCAGCAGGGATGGCCGTGGGTGCTGAACTGCAATATGTCAGTCCAGCAAGTCTTGTTGAGACCTATTGTTTAACTTGCTATTTCCCATTATTCCATCCCCCGGTCTGCATTCCATTACATGCTTAATTGTTTGACATAGCTGTTATACTGCTTTAGTGTTTTCTCAGAGTAATCCAGAAGTCTTGCTTCCTATATTCACAGTCTGTCCTTGCATAGAAATGTCCAGACCTGTTTTGCATAGGCAGCAGCTTACCTTTTGTAGGTAATGCTGATGAGCAGGTGATGGCATGTGCACCAATTGGTGTCTCCCACTTGCTAATTGCTTCCAGAACAGTGGTTTTGTCTTTCCATTAGCCAATGGCATGGCATGACAGTGCTATAATTAAGTCCTTCGTGTGGGCCTTGCCCCTTTTCTTTGCCTGTGAGGACATTATGGAGATGTGGGAGCTGCAGCATCACAGAGGGCAGGTGGGAATACTGTCCACTGTTTGGATTGATGTGCTGTGTCCACAGTTTTGCATGCTGTGTCTGCATACCTGTCAACCTCTTAGCACAAGAAATGTGAAGGAAGCCCAACAAAATGGGGGATAAAGTTCCAGAATTAGGGACAGATTGTAAGTAATGCTGTTATACAGTTAGAAACTTGCTAGATTAACATGGTTTGTCTGGCCACGCATTTTTTGTGTGATTTGAAATCTGACACTGATATGCATATGACATACTTCTTAACTGTCCAGATTTTTGCAGAATGTCCAGAGGTTTCCCTCTTATGTTTGGTGTGTTCCTCATACAATTTTTTTTGGCTAATCACTAGGATGATCTGAGGATTGAAGTTACTAAATAATGACATACATTTGTGTTTCAGACTTCATATCCTTCAGAAATTTTATGTTAAAAGAAACCCTGTCACTCCACCAACTTTTTCAGTTTATAACAGCAATATTTATAATATGTCCCTATTTTTGGGCCTGTGTCCCCCAAGTATGTCAGTCTTTGTCCAGAGTTCTTGCACTAAGAGCTTGAGACGTATGGTATATCATTATTTAGTGACTTCACTACTGAAATCATCCCACTGACTTAGCAGAATCCCAGGAATGTTATGAGGAAGAGTCCATAAATATGGGCCCAAACCCTGGGCATTCTGTGGAAATCTGTACAGCTGAGAGTTATGTATGTCTGGCCATTGTTATCAGACCTTCAAGATTGTGTAGCAGTGTAGTATGAAAATGTTTGTTTGGCTGAGTAGGGAGGGGGCAGATGTGAGTGTCATAGATCCTTTTCTTTCTGACTGTGCATGCTGCTACAGTTGCTGGTGGTCTATCAGCTTTATATGTTTGTAGGGGCAGACTGAGACATATCCCGTAAAACCTCAGGATTCCAAGTACAGAGTAATTTGGGGCAGTATACATAGGAGTAGTGTGTGACTGGCAGTCAGGATATGTTTGTTAAAACAGTCATCATACTGTAGAGGTCAGTTGGCTTACTGGTATGTTGCTTTTACTGTAGTGCAAATGGTTCTGGGTAGCCAAATTTTCACCAATGTCTGTTTTTCTCTGTAGTGCATGATATATTTGCAAATGCATCAGCAATTCTCTAGAGCTGATTTGGTGTAGTGTTGTGATCCTCTGACTGTAATTCAGGAGGTGCTGGGTTAAATGCTTGGCAGCTCAGTGTTTATTCCCTAATGTTACATGACTGCACTTATATTTCTCAGCTATCCAGATTTTCATAGAATGTCCAGATGTTTGGCTCATATCATTGTTCTGTTCCCCATAACTGTTGCGGATTTCAGACAAATCACTGGAATGATGTGAGGATTGAAGTCATTAAATAATGAGAAGCATTTGGGTGTCAGACTTGACATATTTCAGAAAACGTATGTTAAAACAAACCATGTTACTGTAGCAACTTTCTAAGCTTATAAAATCAATAATTAAAATATGTCCCTATTTCTGGGCATTAGTCCCCCACTTTGTCAGGCTTTGTCCAGATCTCTTGCACTAAGAGGTTCAATATATATGAATATATATATATATATATATATATATATATATATATATATATATATATATATAGATATATATATATATATATATATATATACACACATGTGTATATAACATTACTAATTCAACAAGTTTTTTCCCTATTAGATGACCATCCTGCACGAGATATTTACTGAAGCATTACAAATTCTCACAGCTCATGGGGAGTAGTGGTAGCTGCTGTGACTGGAGTGCACAGGGTCCTGGTTTTAAGACTTACCAGGGATGTGTATTTTTTCCCTTATGTTAAATTACTGTAATGCATGATACGTTTGTGAAAGCATTACAAATTCCCACAGCTCATATTGCATTGCAGTGCATTGCTCTGGCTGTAGAGCACATGGTCCTGGGTTTGAGACCTGCCAGGGTTGGTTATTTTGTTGCTGGGCAGAATAGCGGGAGATTGAGACAGAGTGATTAAGGCAGTTTTAAGGAGTTGTAAGTGGGTTTGTGTGGGTTTTAATTATGCTAAGCGATGCCAAAGGAGCTTAGTCCTGCTTGGCTTCACTTAGCACTGCTTATTCCCACTTAAACCCATGCTGATTTAAAAAAAAAAAGCGATAGGAAAATGTTGAAATGGGGTCAAGCAGGGGGGTAAAACATTAGGAAAAGCAGCTAGGGATGTGCAGGATGGATGTAGAAAAGGACCATAGCTCTACAATTCTTCTGCAGCAACAGCTGTGAATGATGTGGAAAAATTGGAATTTTCAGCCTCACACCCCACAGGGAAGGGTGCTGGCAACATACATTTGTAGAGTAATTTGAGGGTAGATTGATTTACATTACTGTACATGGGGGGTGAAATGTAGAGCTATGTATGGGGCAATGATTGTTTTGTGGGACAGATGCCCCCTTTTTTTTTTAAGGTGAGAGTGAGATGTTGGGGAAGGGCTGTAGGTATGTTTGAGGAGGTGGGTTGGGTAGGATAGGTTGCATTTGCAGACAGAGAAGACACACAAGACAGCAGACAGGGGTGGTATATGACACATGAGGTGGTAAACACCTTGGATGGGGAGGGTGGTTGGGAATCAGAGGCCCATGAGACCCTAAATGGATACAGTGAGACTGAAATCTCCACCCATGGGCAGTCACCACTGCACCATCTTGGCCCCGAAGGTGGCTGTGCTGGGGGCTAGACAACAGGCGCAGGTTGCCCCTCAAGGTGCTCCAGTCTGCTCTCGATCTGGCACAGGAGTACATCCATTCTGAGCAGATGACACTGCGCATCATACCCCGGAAATTCTTGTAGGAGACTGGTTCCTCCCCACATCCTCTGAGGTGGTTCCATCCAAGGGTGGTGCAGGACCAGCAGAGTGGGCAGTTCTGCGTTGGGTCCTAGACGTGCTGGGGTCTGGTGCCATTGCCAGATAAGGCAGGACAGGTAGATCAGCTTTCCCAAATGTGCTATGGTGTTGAGGTTTTACAAAAATGTATTGGTTAGTCATGAACAAAACATTTCAAAATTAGTTATAACTGCATGCATGGGTGTTCCAATTAACCCAGAACAGTGGCATTCACATAACTGCATAGCAAACAGAACACATGCATATATGGAATACTAGTCCGAATTTTAACAGCATGCCAGTTAAATGTGTGGCAACAAGCCACCAACAATGGTATTTGAACAAGGTATGTTAATATGTAAACAATTAAATATATGAACAATGATAGAGCACAAGTCCCAACATTAGATTTTGAGAACAACATGCCTATAGTATATGGATAATAATTATTAATGCATATAAGGAGTGGGGATAGATAATGTCCATTAACAACTGTATAGGCTTCTATTTTTCACAACAGTACTGCTCAATACTCTACAGGTCTGCCCTCACTTTACATCTACCTGTAGCCTATAGCTTCTGTAGAACATACATAACTGTTAAACTGTCATGCGGGAATGGTATGGGGGAAAAGTGTGAGTACTCTGTTTACATGACCGAAGGGGACTCGTACATGTCAGAGTTACATATATGACTAACAAGGTGTAGCCTGCACTGATGTTGTGTGAGTGTGCTACTGGCATTCTTCAACTAGATTCATATATGTGTCTAAGGTTATTGGCAACAGTGATAACTAACCATGACAGCGTGATACCTGAGAGATGTATCAGGAAGTGTGCATGGCATATGTACCTATCCTGCAGTCTTTTGCAGGCATGGGGTGAGACAGTGGAACATTTGGACACAACGTTTATTAGTATACCCAACATACAGCTACTACAATCATTTCTTTACTTGTAAAACCTGTGGAGAAAACACTACTTCACTATTTGTACACATATTCAGGATTACTTGTCTGTAAATATTCACACATCTTAGTTCCACTCCCTGGATTCAAACCGTGGTCTGTGGTTAGACAGTCTGACCTTGTAATATAAGTGGACTGTCACCAAAGACTGTAGTGACAGTTGAACATACATGCCTGACCATTCTTGTACTATGTATTAATCCTTTGAAAGCAGGTGTGCACATTTAACCCCTAGTAGATGTGAATATGTGTGATCTGTACAGAGTATATCAGGGTGCTGGGTTGCATACCCAACCCGTATAAATTTGGACAGCATTTATTTGCAGTCTCCACCTATTACACTCTCTACTTGACTGCATCAGAATACCCACATTCAGTACTACATCAATCTGAAATGCAAAGGTCAACCCAAGGCAATGCCACAGGGGACACACTGTAATCCATTACACATTACTAATCGAGGTTCATATGTTAGTGCAGGACATATTTCATATTTCATTTATATCTTGTTTTGCACATTCTACTTCTTCAACAACAAATCAGATTAAACACAATAGTGGCATGACACAGTGCTTTCTTACAGTTGATATTCTCCATTCAGCACTACTGCATATTCTGTAGATCAATATTTGTCTGCAAACTTTTTATTTATTCAATACACTCAAAACACACTATACCTACTGGCAGTAAACAATATACTCCTTCTTATTTATTACATTGTATACTGCAAGATAAATCTGTACTCACCAGACTATCATCGCAACCTTACCAATCTGTCAGCATTGGCCTCAAGATTGCTAGCTCTCGCCTTTGCAGCTTTTGGGGAAAAAGTAAGCTTACATGTCTATCACATACTCAGACTAGATTTTGGTACTGATATGGGTGAGATTCTTACTTAGTACTGGGGCATCCCCATCTTGAGCTTCTTTGCTGCATTGGGCCAGGAGCTCCCCCTTCCTACGCTTAGGCTGGCATAATGATGCCATACCTGCTCACCAGTTCGGGGGATTCCAGTAGCACTGGTGAGATCATGTGCCAGATAGTCCACTTTGTACTGTGAGCCCTGGTACTGGCCCTACAGCCATCTGTGGTCATGGTCTTTAACAAGGAGCCCAGCCATGACCATAGACTCCAAGATGCCCCAGTGCTGCCCCCAAAAGTGTGCTCCCTCTCCAACACCAGACATAGTACCTGCAGAGATCAAACCACAACAGGTTCTGGCTGTATTCCAGCCTGTGCATTTTAAATTAGGTCATATTACCACTCTTTGCTGTCATTGGACCATTTTTGAAAATGCTGAGCACAGCTCAGCAGTGTGCAAATCCGCTAAGCTGAGTTGAGCATTGCTTAAAGGGGAAAATGCAGAGCAGTGCTTAGCGGTGTGCAAATCTGCTCAGCTGGGCTGAATACTGCTTAGAATGAGACTTCTAAGCAATGCTCATACCAGCTTAGCATAGCTATGGACTGCTAAGCACTGCTCAGTTTTCATTTTAAAAAATATTTCAGAATTGCAAATTAATTAATCATTACTGACATTTATTAAGTATATATAATTTACTTTACATGACGTCCCCCAATGTGCTTTCATTACACTACCTTGGGATGTGACTATGCTGTTTGTGACACTTATGTTTATATGTGTGATTTCACATGTTATATCCAGTGACACTTCAATTTTGGACCAGCTGCACTACCCTGGTTAACACATATCACTTACTACATTATTTAAAAAAAATAACAATGCTTTCCCTTGTAAAAATGAAGAGCCTGTCTTGGTTCTTGAACAGTGAGTTACTGCATGCAATGTCAGAACTCTAACCAGTACGCTATCTTGCTGTTGAATATTTTAGCTATATATTTGTATTTAACTCCTATTAGATGTTTAAGCAATGCCGAGCAAAGTGCCACAATGTGCAAACCCACTCAGCTACAGTTAAACTTCAATTATATCTGGAAAAAAAAATTAATACAACCACTTTAATTTTATATATATATATATATATATATATATATATATATATATATATATATATATATATATATATATATATATATATATATATTATACCAATACTAATGCTGATTCATATTTGGTAATGCACTACCTGTCATTCTATCAACTTTCAAAGTCTGCATGTGCAATGTATTTTAAATTTGCCCTATTTTGGGACCTCTCAACTGTCCAGATTTTCACAGACTCCCCAGATGTTTGGCTCATTTTTTTGTTTTGTTCCTCATAAAATTCATGGTTTTCTGCAAATCAATGGTATGATCTCAGGATTGACTTCTAATTCTTCTAAGTTTATAAGAGCTATACTTAAAATATGTCCCTATTTATGGACCTTTGCCCCCCCCCCATTTTGTTGTCCTTTGTCCAGAATTTTGGCACTAAGAGGTTGACAGGTATGGCTGTGTGTCTAAGGACACACTTGTAGTGTGAAGCATATCTTGTACTGTAGAGTGCCATACAGCACTTTGACAATGCAAGGGGTGTGTTACAGTTCCTGTCACACGCCTCCTCCATTGCTTCCCATTCACACTCCTGGCTTTCAATGTCCACGGACAATGAAAGCATTGTAAAGTGCTGTATGCCACTTTGACAATACATGGGGTGTGTTACAGTTCCAGTCACACACCCACTGCATTGCTTCCCATTCACACTTCAGCTTTCAGTGTCCGCGGACACTCACAACATTGCAAAGTGCTGTGCGGCACTTGCACAATGCAGTGGGTGAGTGACAGTACCTGTCACACACTCCCTGCATTTATTTCAAGTCCTACTACCTATTTGAATGTCCATGTTCCTGTTATCACTTTCTTTCAGTGTCCATGGACACTGAAAGCATTTAAAAAGTGCCAAACAGCACTTTGAGAGTGCAGGGGGCATGTTGGATCTACAAGCACTATTGCAACACGCTCCCTGCACTCATTCAGTGTTTGTGTCTGCAGATGCATTTCAGTAGCGCACTTTCATTAATATGAAAGGCAAGCTACTGAGAGGGGGATGCAGACATGAACATGATTCACTCCATGTAGGAATAACACTATTCCTACACAGAGTTTATTGAATCCTGGGGCATGACTTTCTCTTTGATGAAACTAATCAAATAAAACTAAAAATTAAAAATTTCTGCTGGAGTGTTATACAAGTCAAACATCACCTGCCACTCATCACAATTGCCACCAAGTGGAACACAACTGATGCATTCAAGAAAAGAGAGCTTTCTAGACTCATGTAAGGTATGATAACTATAGAGCTATCATACATTTTATAAAACAGAAGGGGAGGGATGGGATGCTTCATTTTGTTTGTCAGTTGTGTACTGAGGCAGAGGGGCTAGATTAAATGCTGAGATGGGAAAAACATTTTAGAATGGTTTAGTAAAATAGATTTCTGTTCAAACACTGATTGGTAGTGAGGCATGACAGTGATGCCTAATTTTACAAAGCATCTTCCTCTTAGTAATGTAAAAGCTAAGAGAGAAAAGTAGGCATAATTCCATGGTTTTGCATGTTTGATTATGACTACTGTCATTTAAAAAGAGATTTTGCATGGCTCAAGTAATAAAGTAATGAATGTTTTAAGGAATTCTGGAAGTTCTTGTTGCTGTATATGATATGTATAAAATTGTTCTGGGAAGAAAAGGGGAAACATGTGGAAAAGGAGGTTGTTAACAACTGGCAGAGGACAGGACCTAAGCACACAGGATCATAAGTAGGAGAGACACAGTAGAGAACACAATAAACAGTATTACATTTGTAGTCTCTGTTGTATAAGCACATGACTATAGTGCTCCTGCCATGTGTTGCTTTGTTGTGTAACACTTTTGCATGGAAGACACAACCTGCATATTGTACTACTGTCTATATATGTAAGACTTCCTGTGCAAGCTGTTTAATCTAGATAGAAAACACATTTTAATGCTTGTTGTGGACACCGCCAGGGTGCTGATGGAGATTTTTCCACATAAGCATGCTATCCATAGCTATGATTTGTTATTAGTATAGGTAGCTGTTTGCCATCTCCAACTGTCCATGATAGTATACAGCTTAGCAGCTCTATATATAATTAGTTGCATATCTATGCAGTTGTGTAGAAAAGTGAATTGATATGATGTTCCAAAACAGTGAGGTTTTTCTTTGTGTGTATATATATATATATATATATATATATATATATATATATATATATAATTTCTAGATACATGAACATTGTTTCCTATATTGTCCCTTTAATTTCTCCGAAGACTTTGGAGTTGTCTGTTTAAGACTTTCAGAATATCACTCTGAGTATTAAATGGCACAAAGGGAGGAAAGACAACAGCAAAAATCTGGCAGTTTAAAGAAGAACATGTTGGATGCTTGATATTTTTGGAGCTTGCCAGTGGACACAAGACTGGGGGGATAGGGGAGAACAATGGATGAGTGTTCAGAAATTTTCCACAAATGTCTGAACTTCTTTTAGAAATTTGTGGGTGTAAGTATATCAAAATGAAATGATTGAAGCCCAAGAGAAATGAGGTTCATCCTGGCCTTATCTTTAATTATCAAGACAAATGTTGCTTAGGGAAAGAAGGGGGAGACATTATCGGAGACGTTAAAGTTAAACAAGATACCCTAAAGCTGCTGTGAAGTATAGTTCTGCTGTGAAGGATAGTTCATAATTCTAAGCTATGTGGTAGACTGAACAAGTAAAAAAAAAACCCAGAATAGTAGGAACTTTTATCCCTTACCAAATCATGATAGAAAACATTGGGAATCCATGATAGGGAGACACGTGACATTTTTCCACACAAAGTATCATAATATACAGAATATTTTTGCGTGATGAATACATGCAAGACAACTTGTGGTTTGGTTCCAGGAAAGGAACAACCATAATTTCAGGACCAAATGAATATGAGAAATGGGGACAAAATGTTGGAAGGGCTAGATAGGTAATATCATCTTGGCTGGTAAATTAATTCAAGTTATGGTGTTTTAATCCATGCAGAATGAATGTACAAATACTTTAATGGCTCTTCAGGGTATAGGTAAATATCAGGTTAAGTAAGTCATTGAGAGTCACAGACCAGTGAAAAATAGTGGACCTTTAGGGGCTTCTTAAGCCAGCCAGTATGGAGAAATTCCTCAAATATTGCTGTGAAGGCTATAGAGATGATATGCTTTATAACAAAAATATAAGCACCAGAGGTTTCCATGTACAGTCTGGGAATATCCAACTTCTCCAAGGCTAGGGAATGCAGAAGCCCATTAGGGTTGCTTGAAATCAGAAACTTTTTTAGATAAAGGCTCCAAATCCTTCAAGACTGCATATATCACCACTGAGATGCAAGCATGAGACAATGCTTCTTTAAGACAGAAGCCACCAAGATCTTCTTTGACAAAGTTAGAAATATCTCAATACTCAAATAATAAGAAATGTCACCCAGATAATCAAGCAAACCAACACAAATGAGTAAGCAAAAATCAGTCTTGCTTAACATTGGTCAAAACTGCAGGTAACAGGTCACAAACCAGAAGTTAAAGAGTCCATTTCAAAGTAATGTGACAACTGAACTCGAGAAGACCCCAGAGCTTGTCATGGAAGAAGATACTATCCTCTGTTACTTCAACTTACTTGCAAAGAAATGAGTGGCCAGTTCACATTCATTTTAAGAAAGTGTTCACTTTGTGAAAAGAGAAATCTGATTAAACAGTTTGTCAACAATCAGAAGAGTACATTTAGTAGGTCAATGTTACAAGACAAGAAATCCATTGTTCAAGAGATATATCACCTCGATAAGTAATATAAAGTTACTCAAGATTTAATTTGACAGCAAAGAAGCCAGCGCCTAAAATCAAGAGACAGACATTAAACCAAGGTTTATTTGGGATGAGGTAAATGGAGAGAGTGCAAGCTGGTTCAAGCAGATTCAGCAAAAATGTAATGGTGTTATTAAAGGCCATGAGAAAGTCATCTAGAACTTCCACAGTGGGTATCAAAAGGAACTGTGGCAGGCAGGATCAAATGTACCAACAGATAATTAAAGACTGGCTATATCTACGGCAAATGTCTGTAAACAAAGCAAGGTGGCAACCTGACAATGAGACAGGTTACACCACCAATTCAAGGTGGACACATCTCACCACTAACTGTAGCTTTAAACCATGTCTAGGTAACTGCACAAATGATTATATTCTCCAGGGTGAGGAGAGCTTGGAGGGACTGCTGCTTTTTATTTATTTTCTCCAGAGAGTACCCTTGGAAATTGAGAGCTATGCAGTCCGTTTGAAATTGCTTTCTTGTACTGCATCAAAATTACTAGTGTCCATATCCAATAATGGGTTCGCTGTAGATGCCAGCAAGCCATTGAGTCTCATATTAATGTTCATACCTTCCATATCCTTTGTTGCTCCAGTTGCTGCCACTGCCAAAACATCCATGAGAAATATATATCAGCACACACAGACCCAAAAAGTAGTATATCCACAGTATCCCTTCGTAGCAGCAAATCTGGATAATGGTTCAAATAATTCAAGTACTTCTAACAGCAAGTCCAACAAATCTCAGATAAAAAGAGCGTAGTTCAAATAACTTTTATTCCAAACACAGAGAACATACGTAAGCGCTTTCACGGATCCAACCGCTTCATCAGACGTAACAGTTCAAAGAACTTACTTGATAGTATTTATATAAAATTCAAACCCTTAATTAATTAATTGCTGAATCCATTTAAAGTGCTCATGCATAATCTAATATATTTGCCTAACACATTGACATTATAATATATTTAAAGCAACTTGTAATGCAACAATTGTGATAAAAGCATCTAATGAAACGGTTGGATCCGTGAAAGCGCTTACGTATGTTCTCTGTGTTTGGAATAAAAGTTATTTGAACTACGCTCTTTTTATCTGAGATTTGTTGGACTTGCTATTAGAAGTACTTGAATTATTTGAACCATTATCCAGATTTGCTGCTACGAAGGGATACTGTGGATATACTACTTTTTGGGTTTGTGTGTGCTGATATATATATATATATATATATATATATATATATATATATATATATATATATATATATATATATATATATTATACCAATACTAATGCTGATTCATATTTGGTAATGCACTACCTGTCATTCTATCAACTTTCAAAGTCTGCATGTGCAATGTATTTTAAATTTGCCCTATTTTGGGACCTTTGTCTGACATTTATTTTATGGTTTTATCCAGATTTCTTGGTGGAAGAGGTTGAGGTGTGGATATACCTCTCAACTGTCCAGATTTTCACAGACTCTCCAGATGTTTGGCTCATTTTTTTGTTTTGTTCCTCATAAAATTCATGGTTTTCTGCAAATCAATGGTATGATCTCAGGATTGACTTCTAATTCTTCTAAGTTTATAAGAGCTATACTTAAAATATGTCCCTATTTATGGACCTATGCCCCCCCCCCTCCATTTTGTTGTCCTTTGTCCAGAATTTTGGCACTAAGAGGTTGACAGGTATGGCTGTGTGTCTAAGGGCACACTTGTAGTGTGAATCATATCTTGTACTGTAGAGTGCCGTACAGCACTTTGACAATGCAAGGGGTGTGTTACAGTTCCTGTCACACGCCTCCTCCATTGCTTCCCATTCACACTCCTGGCTTTCAATGTCCACGGACAATGAAAGCATTGTAAAGTGCTGTATGCCACTTTGACAATACATGGGGTGTGTTACAGTTCCAGTCACACACCCACTGCATTGCTTCCCATTCACACTTCAGCTTTCAGTGTGCGTGGACACTCACAACATTGCAAAGTGCTGTGCGGCACTTGCACAATGCAGTGGGTGAGTGACAGTACCTGTCACACACTCCCTGCATTTATTTCAAGTCCTACTACCTATTTGAATGTCCATGTTCCTGTTATCACTTTCTTTCAGTGTCCATGGACACTGAAAGCATTTAAAAAGTGTCAAACAGCACTTTGAGAGTGCAGGGGGCATGTTGGATCTACAAGCACTATTGCAACACGCTCCCTGCACTCATTCAGTGTTTGTGTCTGCAGATGCATTTCTGTAACGCACTTTCATTAATATGAAAGGAACGCTGCTGAGAGGGGGATGCAGACATGATCACCATTCACTCCATGTAGGAATAACACTATTTCCTACACAGAGTTTATTGAATCCTGGGGCATGACTTTCTCTTTGATGAAACTAATCAAATAAAACTAAAAATTAAAAATTTCTGCTGGAGTGTTATACAAGTCAAACATCACCTGCCACTCATCACAATTGCCACCAAGTGGAACACAACTGATTCATTCAAGAAAAGAGAGCTTGCTAGACTCATGTAAGGTATGATAACTATAGAGCTATCATACATTTTATAAAACAGAAGGGGAGGGATGGGATGCTTCATTTTGTTTGTCAGTTGTGTACTGAGGCAGAGGGGCTAGATTAAATGCTGAGATGGGAAAAACTTTTTAGAATGGTTTAGTAAAATAGATTTCTGTTCAACCACTGATTGGTAGTGAGGCATGACAGTGATGCCTAATTTTACAAAGCATCTTCCTCTTCGTAATGTAAAAGCTAAGAGAGAAAAGTAGGCATAATTCCATGGTTTTGCATGTTTGATTATGACTACTGTCATTTAAAAAGAGATCTTGCATGGCTCAAGTAATAAAGTAATGAATGTTTTAAGGAATTCTGGAAGTTCTTGTTGCTGTATATGATATGTATAAAATTGTTCTGGGAAGAAAAGGGGAAGCATGTGGAAAAGGAGGTTGTTGACAACTGGCAGGGGACAGGACCTAAGCATACAGGATCATAAGTAGGAGAGACACAGTAGAGAACACAATAAACAGTATTACATTTGTAGTCTCTGTTGTATACGCACATGACTATAGTGCTCCTGCCATGTGTTGCTTTGTTGTGTAACACTTTTGCATGGAAGACACAACCTGCATATTGTACTACTGTCTATATATGTAAGACTTCCTGTGCAAGCTGTTTAATCTAGATAGAAAACACATTTTAATGCTTGTTGTGGACACCGCTTGTGGGTGCTGATGGAGATTTTTCCACATAAGCATGCTATCCATAGCTATGATTTGTTATTAGTATAGGTAGCTGTTTGCCATCTCCAACTGTCCATGATAGTATACAGCTTAGCAGCTCTATATATAATTAGTTGCATATCTATGCAGTTGTGTAGAAAAGTGAATTGATATGATGTTCCAAAACAGTGAGGTTTTTCTTTGTGTGTGTGTGTGTATATATATATAAAATTTCTAGATACATGAACATTGTTTCCTATATTGTCCCTTTAATTTCTATGAAGACTTTGGAGTTGTCTGTTTAAGACTTTCAGAATATTACTCTGAGTATTAAATGGCACAAAGGGAGGAAAGACAACAGCAAAAATCTGGCAGTTTAAAGAAGAACATGTTGGATGCTTGATATTTTTCGAGCTTGCCAGTGGATACAAGACTGGGGGGATAGGGGAGAAAAATGGATGAGTGTTCAGAAATTTTCCACAAATGTCTGAACTTCTTTTAGAAATTTGTGGGTGTAAGTATATCAAAATGAAATGATTGAAGCCCAATAGAAATGAGGTTCATCCTGGCCTTATCTTTAATTATCAAGACAAATGTTGCTTAGGGAAAGAAGGGGGAGACATTATCGGAGACGTTAAAGTTAAACAAGATACCCTAAAGCTGCTGTGAAGTATAGTTCTGCTGTGAAGGATAGTTCATAATTCTAAGCTATGTGGTAGACTGAACAAGTAAAAAAAACCCCAGAATAGTAGGAACTTTTATCCCTTATCAAATCATGATAGAAAACATTGGGAATCCATGATAGGGAGACACGTGACATTTTTTCACACAAAGTATCATAATATACAAAATATTTTTGTGTGATGAATACATGCAAGACAACTTGTGGTTTGGTTCCAGGAAAGGAACAACCATAATTTCAGGACCAAATGAATATGAGAAATGGGGACAAAATGTTGGAAGGGCTAGATAGGTAATATCATCTTGGCTGGTAAATTAATTCAAGTTTTGGTGCTTTAATCCATGCAGAATGAATGTACAAATACTTTAATGGCTCTTCAGGGTATAGGTAAATATCAGGTTAAGTAAGTCATTGAGAGTCACAGACCAGTGAAAAATAGTGGACCTTTAGGGGCTTCTTAAGCCAGTCAGTATGGAGAAATTCCTCAAATATTGCTGTGAAGGCTATAGAGATGATATGATTTATAACAAAACTATAAGCACCAGAGGTTTCCATGTACAGTCTGGGAATATCCAACTTCTCCAAGGCTAGGGAATGCAGAAGCCCATTAGGGTTTCTTGAAATCAGAAACTTTTTTAGATAAAGGCTCCAAATCCTTCAAGACTGCATATATCACCACTGAGATGCAAGCATGAGACAATGCTTCTTTAAGACAGAAGCCACCAAGGCCTTCTTTGACAAAGTTAGAAATATCTCAATACTCAAATAATAAGAAATGTCACCCAGATAATCAAGCAAACCAACACAAATGAGTAAGCAAAAATCAGTCTTGCTTAACATTGGTCAAAACTGCAGGTAACAGGTCACAAACAAGAAGTTAAAGAGTCCATTTCAAAGTAATGTGACAACTGAACTCGAGAAGACCCCAGAGCCTGTAATGGAAGAAGATACTATCCTCTGTTACTTCAATTTACTTGCAATGAAATGAGTGGCCAGTTCACATTCATTTTAAGAAAGTGTTCACTTTGTGAAAAGAGAAATCTGATTAAACAGTTTGTCAACAATCAGAAGAGTACATTTAGTAGGTCAATGTTACAAGACAAGAAATCCATTGTTCAAGAGATATATCACCTCGATAAGTAATATAAAGTTACTCAAGATTTAATTTGACAGCAAAGAAGCCAGCACCTAAAATCAAGAGACAGACATTAAACCAAGGTTTATTTGGGATGAGGTAAATGGAGAGAGTGCAAGCTGGTTCAAGCAGATTCAGCAAAAATGTAATGGTGTTATTAAAGGCCATGTGAAAGTCATCTAGAACTTCCACAGTGGGTATCAAAAGGAACTGTGGCAGGCAGGATCAAATGTATCAACAGATAATTAAAGACTGGCTATATCTACGGCAAATGTCTGTAAACAAAGCAAGGTGGCAACCTGACAATGAGACAGGTTACACCACCAATTCAGGGTGGACACATCTCACCACTAATGCTGCTTTCTTCCATATTTATGAGAACAGGATCCAATATGTTAGAACTTCTAGTGGTTGTATGCACTTACTGGTAAATGATGTTGTATTTATGAAGCCCAGGAATCACTGTGCATGCAAATTTGAGGCCATGTTGGATACCCAGTCTATAGAGAGGTAATTAAATTCCTCCATGAGAAAGGTGTTAGGTTGGATGATCCATGTCCCCAGTAGGTCTAAGTATGCACTATGAGCTTTGTTGGACTTTGAGGGTGACCTATAGTTTGCTAGGATATGGTACAGGATTTCATCTATGGTGAAATGCATGTGGAGACCTCCAGCACATCATCCTATTTAACCAACCTAAACATTTGCTTGTTATTGATGTATATCAAGAAACCTCCACCTTACATCGCCTGTGCAGCTACTGGTCTGAAAGTGCGGAAGGTACTGAAACCTTGCACTGCCTGGGTACTTTCTGTAGCTTTAAACCATGTCTAGGTAACTGCACAAATGATTATATTCTCCAGGGTGAGGAGAGCTTGGAGGGACTGCTGCTTTTTTATTTTATTTTGGGCTCCTGGCATTGAGCAGTAACACCTTGAGATTCAGTTGAGTTGATTTTGCTATGCTAGTAGATTTTCCAGTTTGACATTGCTTAAAAAGGCTATATGGGGAGGATAATATTTTAGTCAGTATTTGAACGCCTAGAGAAGAGAGGTGCAGACCATCCTTGGCAGAGCAACATGGTCTGTTAATCATGTCTTCTCATGCTGACAAATATTGGATCCCTTTAGAATTACACTAGCATCTCAGCCAGTTGTTAAAATCAGTCATCTTTTGTCCATATTTGGCATCATCCATGGTGAAGGTTATATGCTGCTCAATGCTAGGCTCACTCCATCCTGAGAAACATAGTCAGAGAGAGAGATATAATGTCTCTCTCTCTCTATATAGTTTCGGGAGATACAGCTCAGGTCATATACACCTTGATGTACTATGATGGAATCATACTGGCAACTGTGCTGCAATGACTTGTGTGCTTGTGTAATTTGGTACACCTTGGCACCAGATAGGCAGCTATCCATTATCTTGTTGATCAGCTTGGTAAGTGGGGCATCACTATGCCTTTCAAAGGAGTCCCCTAAGACTAGAGTCCTGGGAATGGGTTTTCTTGACAACTTTGTCTAATTTTGTTGATTACAAGTGTGTTTCCTTGACTTACGAGCTTTGTATTTGGGGATTCCACTGAGTGTGGCTGTACTTGTGGTTTATAGGTGTTGCTTTTGGGTTTGTTATGGAAATTTTTGCTGATGTGTGGTTTAGGAAGTCTTTGTTGTTTAGGAAGGTTACATTTAAATGACACAGCATATGTTGGTCTGCGTGTGCTATGTGTGGTGGGTGTTATGTGCATTGTGTGGTGGGATTTGGGTGCGTGGTTTTGACAACCTGTTGTGTGCTTGTATGCAAGAGTTTCGCCTCCAGTGACATTGTGCATGTACACTTCTCACATACTGTATCTGTTAGTTTAAAGATCAAGTGGTTGTCAGTAAACATGAGACAGTTGTTACATTTCTCAAGCTACCCATATCTACCATGAAAATGGCATATCCATGTTATCTGGTCCCCTAACTGGTGATCTACAATAGTGTGGCACACAGGGATTAACTCAGCGCACTTCAGGGGACTTTTGGGGGAGGTTGGAGGTAGACTAGAATATACAATATTACATTCTATTAATTTAATGAGATTGCTACATGATGGGAAAACTAACTGCTATAAACTTGTCAGTGTAAAATATATTTTCTCTATACTTGCTGCTTTACGGGGTAATCCTTTCTGGGCAGTTCTGTAGGGAAATTTATTTATAGCTGTTTGCATCTATACAGGGCACTAGCACTGGCACAGTGAGCAACTATTTGGAATTATGACAAATGTACACCGGCACTCAAAATGCAGAAAACTACTGAGCTCTCTTGCCAATAAAACAACTGGCCCTGGAGCCATTTTGTGTGTTTCAGAACTCAGATGGACCAAACAAATACCTTCTGCTACAAGATGAATAATCCCAGTCCTCCTGATGTATAAATGTAGTAAAAGGGTATTCAAAGTGCAATGCTACCACAAATATACTTATGCCAACTTAAGAAAAGGCACAAGGAAAGGCAATAAGTACTTTAAGTTGTCCACTGAGCCAAGTCAGAAACCACACTAGATTGACTTGGTGACCTTTTATTAAATAACAGCCACTGACAACCAGTAACGATGCCACAATAATTCAGATGCAACATATAAAACTAATAACCATTAAACCATTACCTTAAGCTGGTTGGCGTAATGTCTGTTCCAGCTGCCACTATAGAAAAAACAGGTGCATATTCCAAGCTACCTCAGACCTGGTGGCATACTCATCTATCTCATTTTTACAATCCCATATTATTTGATATGGCCACCAGTCAAATCTGGGTCCAACTTAAGGAGAGTTGAGGCTACTGAACAGGAACGTGAGGATCACAAGGGGGATGAAGCAGTAAGGCCATCACCAACCTGGCATGAAAAATGTCACCCCCCCCCCCCCAGCAGCTGACCTAGAAAGTGGAATCTGGGTCACTGGAGGAACCAAGTTGCATTTTGAGAAACTCTTAAATAGCAAACACAATATCCAAATTAAACAAATCAAAACCTATGTTATTCAAATGAACATTGTCCAAATCATAGAAATCAGACTCAGATGTCAACATCACTGTGCCTAATCACCTAAAAAACAGTTTGTCTAGCAGCCCACTTGATTCTATACTTGATAAATGCCATACTCCCTCCATACCACTGGACCTTCTAGTGCCTTTCCAGTAAAATCTTAGGATGATGGCAGACCAGAACAAAAACAAATTTGGATACTATTGCTGTGCCACTGCATATCAGACAGAATTCTGGCCAACAGGATGTTTTAGGGGCTTGACACAGATCATTACCCCCCCCTAAGTGAATCATCACAATTTTGATTAAGGCTTCTTTTAATCTTATGCCTGATTTTCCAGAATTGAAACCAGCTCAGGCCAGGGAAACCAAAAAAATGAATTGTCCAACAGTTAAGATCAAAGGAACTTGAATGACTAGCTGGGTGGGCCAGGGCTCGGATTGTAGCTATCTCAATGAAAGAATGGCCCAAGAGCCAAATGAGCTCCTTCCCTGCAACAGAAATAAAAATGAATGCCTGATGTAATACAAAAAGGCATCATAGACCCACCTCCCCATTCTTTGCATGACCTGGACTGAATGCCTTTCCATGGTCAAGTCCAAGGTATGACCTATCCAGTAGAAATGTGAGAATAACCTTTTGGTTGAATTCCTTTCTCTCCCATGGCCTGAGTTAATCTCTGATAGGTTAAAAGGTTTGCCTGAGGCCCACACAAAAAACAAGCCTGACTTTTTCTTTTAGGGAGTAATATTATATAACAGTCCGACCCAATGCAGTGGGCAAATGGCCAGTCCACTGGCCTTGTTTAAATGCACCTGTTGTTCTTTCCCAGATTGATTTGTCTTAGACTTTTTAACCAAATCAGGATAAAATCACTGTGGATGACAAGACCCTCCCAACAAAGGTAAAGGAGTAGTTCACTGGCAGGGAAGTCACCCACATGCAAGGGTGGACAAAGCTACTACATTCACAAATGTATGAAATTCACCCAGTGTCTTATAAAGACCTCGAATAACAAAGGAAAGGAGTTGTCTCCCAGTAGGTTTTTTGGAATTTTGGGAAGGCCCCCAAATATTCTTAAGCCCTTGAGTACCTTCCCAATAACCCAGTGCCCTGACACAGCCTGAAGGCCCAAAAAATGCTCCAACCATCCCAAAGCTGTGAGATGTATTCTGATAGACTTATGCAAATCTTTGGCCACTAAAAATTGAAGTAACAGCTGTACATCCCATGTCCTGTGACCAGAGACAAAAGACATGTAGAAAGCCTTGCAAACCTGAAGGGATGATAAATATGCCTTCCTCGTATTGCTGGACGAAGAATAAAGCAATAATGCTAGTCTTCTCCAATTAGCCAGATTCCACAGCAGGAACTGGAGTGCTTTCTGGATCTGAATGCTTGGCCGTTAGGTGAAACCTGGCAAACTGGAAATGGGAGAGACTGTCAGCTATAATTTTAAGATGATCAGGGACATGAACACATGAAAATGACAAATTAATCTCCAGACTCAGCAAAACTAAAAGCATAATAACTGAGTGTTCCCATTTGGATCTGGAAGAATGTTTCATGAGAGTGTGCACCACTGAGATATTGTCTGAGGGAAAATGATCCTCCTACTATGTAACCTATCCTTTCATAAAAAAAAAATGACCATCCAAATTGGAAATATTTATAATAATGTAATGTCCCACCTCTTCTCCTAAGACCAGCTTTCTGACCACATTTCAGCAAACCATCAATCTAGTAAGTAACCCCCTATACCAAATCCCCCTGCTGCATCAGTGATAAGGTCAAGGCTAATGGCAGAGGTCCAAGGGATCTGCCAAAAAGAATCTCCATTCAACTGGCTCAAGAATGTGAACCAGAGCCAAAGGTCATCCTTGAACTGTTTGGTAAACTGCACAAGGTAGAGCTTGGGTCTGTTACCATTCAACAAGTCAAATACGGACCACAGAAGTGTCCTGCCTGGAGAAACTGCCCTGCAGGCAAAGTTCAGCAGCCCATGTACCTGCATGATGCCTCCTACGTGAACTTTGCTGGACCCAGTAACTACCAGACTTGTTGAAGTTTGGGCAAAGGAAGCTTGAAGGAATTATCAATAGTATCGACTTCTAAACTCAGAAAAGTCAGGACTTGGCTTGGTACTTCTGACTTGTCACCTATCAAGGGTACTGCTAACTCTGAACAAAACCACTTAAAAATGGACATACCCTCTAAAGCACCAACCTGACCCTCCCCCACTCTCAGAAAATCATCTAAGTAGTGTACTGCTGATTGGCAGGGTGTTCATTCTTGTCAGCACCAATATAAAGCTGTGCTAAATAATTTGAATGTGGCACAAGTCACAGCACACCACATTGGCACTGCAGTATCAAAAAATACTTTGCCGTCAAAATGAAAACCTAAACAATGCCCGGTCTTGTTTCATGGGCAGAAGATGGAAATTGGATTGAATATCCATCTTGCAGAACCAAGGGTCAGAATAGCCCATAATGGCCTCACCGCTTGGTCCAAAGAGGAGTAGTGCACCTTGGTCAGTTTGTAGTCAATAAAATCATTTACTGAACCACCTGCTGGGTGGGGCAAATGATGAATTATCCCAAACTCACCCTCCTGTTTCTTAGAAACCAGGCTGATAGTGGAAATTTTAAACACAGGCCAAGGGGTGGTAGTAAAGGGGCAATTGGCCTGCTAGCTGATTGCTCTTTCTATGTCAACATGGCAACAATGTGCTCATGTCCTTTGATGGAGGACAGATTGTTAACTAACTTAGACTCTAATGGGGCTCTGGAATGAACAGGAAAGTCTTTGGAGAAGCTTTTAAGAAGAGTGGCTGCTGCCCTCTGATCTGGAAACTTGACAGTAGGCAGAATAATCTATTTAGACTAATGGGGGAATGAGCCAGCTGTGGCACATGCATATCACCTGTCAACCCCCCCCCCCCACCTGTCCACAAAAAGGTGGCTTAGCCCAAAAGGGGTGTTGTACCCCCTTCCAATCTCTCCTTCCACCTTAGAAGTGGAAAAGAGAAGCTTGTCCCTAGCAACCAAACCCCAGCACTTGGAAGCAGGGTGACCTTTCCCTCATCTTGAACACAAGTGGCTGTATTTGCAAGTGCACCTGAAGCATTTATTGTGGTTTAAGGCCCATAAAAACATTGTATCCTTTGGATTAACAACCCCTCCATCAATCTTGGGAGCCACTTCCTTGTCCATCATGGCACTGAGCCATATTTCAGGATGCCTCGCCTCCCACCTGATGGACTTATTGAGAGCTTTTAACTTCCTAAAATGCTGACTATAATTCAGCTAACCAGAATCCCTTCTCACCTGGTGGGCTTCCCTTATGGCCAAGTAAGCTAATAAAGGTAATGCCTGACTGGGGTTCTTCTCGATGATCACACCCATAAATACAACAAAACCCAGTGACCAAGTATCCCAGTTCCTGCCTAGTGTCCTGGCTGATGCCTTCTTCCTGATGGCTGCTAGGGCTGCCATCAAGTACTTGTTAGATGTGTTGTCAGCATCCAGTATGCACCTAATTTCCCCATTGTCCACTAGATTGAAGATATTTGCTAACTTCCATTTTATAATCTTGTCTTTGTCCTTGATGGGAGCATGTGACATGATGTGAAAGCCTGGGGAATTGGAATTGCAAATTTGAGCATAGCTATGGGGGACAAGAATTGGGGTATACAATCATTCAGGTGAGGTAAGACCCCCATTTCTGAACCACTGACCTACTTGGATGCCATGTGCTAGATGGGTAAAGATAATTGAGAAACTTGGCCAGCATCAGTACCTACCCGCTCTGTGGAACCCAGAGCTGCAGAGGCTGTGAAGTATCTTTCTAGGGATAAGTCAAACAGCTTAACCTTCCCTTCCTCCTTCAAAGAATTTATAAACTCATCAAAACAATCTTCAGAAGATTGAACCCTGCCAATAATACTAAGCCTTGTAGACCCAACAGAGATGTTACCTTATGCTTCTGTTGATATTTCAGATGAGCAGGAAGGGGTGACCTTTTAGCAGGAGGAATCTCTGCTGGTCTTCTACCGAGCCTTCTTAGCTGGTGCTGGTCCTTCAGATGCACCCTCTTCTGAATTTAGTGATGCTTTTTTCCTGCAATTCTATCTCTATTCAGCTGCCCCCATTGTTTATAATTCAGATAGCAAGCCTTGAGCCTCCTGTGACAGACACAGCCATCTCTCCTTAATGGACCATAGTGGAACCTGAAAAATAGAAAGGATTAACATAGGGACTAACAAAAAAGGGGAAAGAAAGGGGAAAGGGGATGGGGGGAAGGAGATCATGACAAACTAAAACCACTCAAAGTTTCAGTTAAAATGAACAATCCAGTGAATCCTTGGATGCTGCACTGCTGAGGGGTTCTAGAATGTTTAACCTTAGGATATTTTCCTGCTCATTCCCCTGACTGAAGAATGCCACAGTGACTAAAACAGCTAAACTGCTGTGGAGGTTCTGAAATGCCATGCTCCTATCCTGCCACAAACAATTCTGCACAAAACCAGAAAGAAAAAAGAAGCCAGATTAACAAATCCAGTGGTGAGGTGACCAGTATCCACAAAAGAGTGAGATGCCATGCTCAAAACAGCCTAACAAAAAGACAACACATTACAAAATGCATTATAAGATCATTGTGCCAGACACGCCATCATATTTTTTTTAATTCCATTTGACTTACCCACAACCACAGCTAAAGCATAATAAGACCTTTACTCATTTCCCCATAGGCAAGCTCCAAGCCACCCCCCATATTAACTTCAGCATTTTCCACACAACCAACATGCAGCAACTGATCCCAGATAAGCAACCACCTGCAACTGGAACTTAAATCTAAAAATGATAAAGCAAACATATTAGCATTCTATGCCCCAACATTACTCAGAACCTCCCCAACATAACTCTGATCAACCAAAGCATATTTAAACTGCTTAATGCACAGAACTAAGAAGCCCAACTGAAATAAAGGATCAGACCACATGCAAAAAAATCATCTGAATTCCAACAATCACAATGTATGCCTTAACACAATAGTTTAACTGTACTCCCTTTAATGACGGGTAAAAGGCATAACTCAGAAGAAACTAAAATCCATTCACCAGTCCATGGAGGCAAAACTCCAGACAATACTCAAAACTTTGATACCATTATCTATAAATTTCTAGTTATTTTATTATTATTTCACCAAACTATTAACAGATATTTATGTACATATATTTTTTAACAACATGCATAAGTTTGCCCCAAAGAAACTTTTAACTGGTAATTGAGCTGTGTCCCATATTTTAAAAAGTCATTCCTATATATTATTATTTTATTTTGTTAAAATGAGAGTAAACCCACACCTACTAGTGTGTGAGGCAATGGATTAACTTTGTGCCCATCCTGACCCTATCTACCTTTAATTGTAATTGCAACAGTCCTCTTATTGACATTATATTTTCATAAAAAGCAAATTTTATCCATTTATGTTAGTTGTAATACTCGCAAAGTAACTATAATTGACTCACAATCCAGGAAATTCCTTAAATTATATACATATTGAATTTCTGATTTATTTTTCAATAAAGTATATTATTATTTTCTTTTTTTACTTACAAATGCAGTCTCTGACCCCTCCCCCAGGCCACCCATCTCAACTAGCGGTAGAGTTTACTCTTTTATTATTTATTTTTTTTAAGCTATTAAATAAACTAGCCCAAAAGAAATCAGGCAGTGACCTATTAGTAATCCGGCACTATACAGGTGACTAAACATTTGCCGTACAGGTAGTAAGCCCTCTGCAGGATGCATGAACTCTTTCCTGAGCAGTGGCTGCCAACAGGCTCCATCTTTAGACTTCAGCAGGCCTGCTGATGGATCTGTCAAACAGAAGGCATAGCACTTCCTTAAATAGGGAGTTTGCCTTGTCATGCCCACCTATGATGACTCGTGATCTCATGGACAATGAGCCCTTACAGGTAAGTATAACAGCAGTGTATTTTAAACAGTTGAGTATTCAATAAAAGTACTTGTTTTGGCTGTATGTCACCAGATGCAGGACAAGAACATCTGGGACACAAGCAAGGATGCCAAGCATTGCTGATTTCTGTGGAAATGAGCCAAAAGTCACCCAGTCCTGCCAAATTTATGCAGGCACTAAAAACAAGGTAAGCTGACCAATAAGCCCTTTGCCCAATAAGACAACTACACGGGGTTCTCTTCTGTACTTCACAGACCAGATAGACCAGGCTATTACCTGCTGCCACTAGATGGAAAATCCTATTTCATCTTGATTTAGGAACAAAGAAAAGATCACCTTGGAGTTTAAAAATACATTACTTTATCAAACAACTAGCTAGATAATGAATTCGGAGCAAGTGAGTCAGCAGAACTGTCAGTGAGAGCAAAATGCATTATTTTCAAAATAAGCACAACAAAAGGCAAATATTTCAGGATATCAGCAGCACTGTAGTATGGGAGAATCCTCAAAGCTCAATTTATAGTAAGTGTAGAGAAATTCAATTACTATACAACCACAATATAGGCTGACAGGAATACTGTCACAACAGCAGTTTTCTAAACTGAAAAATGCGATAGGTCTACAGAATTGTGATAAGCCTGTAAGAATTGAGAACTAAAGTGTTTTCATAGACTCATAGGTAAGTATTAGGCAAGCACTTTGCAGGCCTTTACAATCCTAGCGAAAAACTCATATCCAAAAGTTCCCTCTAGCCTGAAGGAGGGCAAAGTAAGACAGACTGGGAAGAGTATGAGGCAGCTCATCCAATTATCCATTTACATTGAAGGTGGCAAGAGTACTCTGATTTGTAGTGGGAGTGTATTCCATAAGTAAATGGTACATTTGGATATGAAGCTATGACAGCAATATGATTTATCAGTTGATAAATGTTTAGTTGCTTTGACAAGGTAGCTGAAGTAACATTTGTTCTACAAAGGAATAGGAGGTCAAAGATGGTTGGATCTTTCATGGAGCAAAAAGTTAGATATAGATGTCCATAGTGGAGTCTGTAAGACTCTGAATACAAAGAGAGGATTATCAGTCTATCCTGATAACTTACATTTTTGAGGTCACTGATCATTTTAGTTATGAATTTGGGATCTCCCAAACTAAGTAATATGTTTAGACAAATACATGTCAAAAGATAGATTATATTCAATAACGGGTCTTATGAGATATTTGTAAATAGTAAAAAATATTTATTTGGATCTAGTAGAGATGCTTTTGGATATCAGATGAGACAAGTAGAATGCTTTATTAACTATTTTAGAGGCATTATGGTCAAATAATAAGGGATTATAAAAGAGTGTCTAGATCCCTTATAGTAGTGACTAATTGGAAGAGTGTCACCTGTATGGAATGTGAAAATGTGTTGTTTAGCAAAATGACATATGCTACATTTTTCACATTTAATCTGAGACCATTGTCCATGTTAAAAAGGTCTAACCAGTGTTGGAGCAATTGTTACCCAGTGGAGGACTGAAAAAATAATAATACCCAATGTACAGTTTTCTGTAAACTTAGACCGCCATAGGCCAGGGGTGTTGGCCTGAAGGTCTGAAAAATAGATGTTTTCTTGTGAATACTTCAGTGGTCACAGCTCACATCCTTGTATCCTTTAGCCATATCCTATATTATCACTGAACCCTGTGCACAACCACTGGTAATGCTTTTGTTGCTGTCAGAAATGGCATGTGTGACTCTAACCACATGGGTTTTGTTAGCTATCCACCACATAACATGAGGATTTATATTCAAATGCACAAGTCTGCCTATAATGCTTGCATGGGAAGTAGTGTCAAAGGGACTGGCCAGGTCCGCATCTGCTATATGTAGTTTATAACCACTATTCACTGCCTTGGTTATTTTTTAAATTAATTAATGATTTTTTTTACAAAGCTGAATTGAAGAGGGCTCAAGGATAATACATTTTAATATCTAGATTAATGAAGTCTGAGATGTTCTCTAACTTTACATCTAAGGCTACTTAGACTAAATGGTTGGTGTTTATCAGTGTCCATGGTTAGGCCACTCATGTATAATGATATTATACTGTTTGTTTTCCAGGTTTCAGAAATGTAACCAATGAAGAGGCTTATATTAGAGAAGTTAAGTAAGGGTTCAGATAATCATATTTAGCCTTGATATTCAGGAAAGTTGGTATATTATCAGGATGCATGGATGAGCTGTTCTTAACTTTTGAGTGGGCATAGAGAACTTGTTGGATATTAATTAAATAAGATTGCTGAGAATTATGAAATCTGTAGAATAGCTATAATGGTGAGTGAAGTAAAACATGAACTATATTTATCAGCTAGGAAATTAACTATTTCCTTTAGGTCAGACTGTACAGTATTATTGTGGGCTAGCTCCAGACATTTGGTGTGTTTTAGTTCTTAACTTCCTGACACACTTAAGGTTTTGCAGTTATTTTTGGTTTTCAAAATCATATTCAGCTTTGAGCATCTTAATGGCTCCCTTAAGTTCTTTACTAGTTTGTGTGCTGGATTTCCTTATTTTGTTATATAATTTCTCTATATGGATATCCTAGTATAAGGGTTCATTTTTAAATTTCTGATTATGTTTGGTGGAGATAGGCACTGCATTTTCAACATGACTATTTAAGTTGCTGTAGAAGCCAGAGGGGTATAGCAGATTTAACAGTGGGATCTGTTGAAAGAAGATTATAGCAGAATTTGCTTTGGTCAACTAACTGGAAAAGGTTTGCTTTTGAGAATCCTGGACATGTCAACCATTGGCAGTGTAGGTCAGACAGCTTAATGTTGAATAGTTGAAGTCCCTCATGAGAAAGGTGCTAAGTTTAACTGTTTCAACTTTGGTGTTAAGATAGCTGCCATACTCAGAAGGGGAAGTAGCAAATAGTCATGTCTTGGGATTCTAATGTGGGAGTGTAGTACCTACAGTCAAACATGTACAACAACGAACCTAAACCGATTGACCTGAAAGCATCAAAAGTTAAAACATGATGGAAAAAAAAAACACAAATTATACACACAAAAAAAAAAGATTTTTTTTTTTTTGCAAGGGAAGCCCCCCCCCCCCATTCACTCCCCACCCTTTGCTATATATACATAGCAATTCTGAGACCACACAACAGTGGGGAAAGGACAAATTCCTAACCCGTGTTGTAGCACAATCACCCACTAAGTAATGTTGGCATTATGGGATTACACTACTATTCAATCACTTGTGCTAGAATTAGCAATGTTAAACCAAAGGGCTGGTTCTCTAATATGGTACCCAAGGAATCTGCCATGCGGTGATGGTATATGTCAAACACTGATACTCCCCACAGTTGCAGCAGAACTACAGATGTGATACTTGCTTTGAAACAATGTCTCCATAATTACATATATATGGATGTATTCAGTTTTCAAGATAGTCTCCAGTTTAGACATTTTTTTTGTTGACTCTTGACATTGAGTTGAGGCATTAATCTATTCCAAATTAGAATTTACTAGGTTGGAATGTCCAGCAGATAGACCCTGTCGAAAAAAGGCTCTATGGTGATAGCAACGGCTTTAAACAGAATGTGAAAGCCTTGGTAAGAGAGGAACAAAGCATCCCTGTCAAAGCAGAAAGGCTTGTTTGCTATCTATTGCAATCTGACACATACTGTATCCTATAGAATGACACCATCAACAAAAACAATGATTAAACACTACTTATCTTATGTTTGAATCTCAACATCATTTTAGGTAATGGCCACTTGAGATCTGCGTCTTTTGTGCCTCAGACACACATATAGCAAGTGCAACCATATAATTCTTCATAGCCCTCTGGGTAGAGATCCAAAGGTCAGTCATCACCACATGGACCACTGTTAGGTTACAATCATATTTTTCAGGAAGGCTGGATCTAAGAATCCCTGTTACAGCCTGAAGCTTGGCTGCAGAAAGACTATCACCCTGTTCTTATCTAGCCTAATGACAGTGATGTCCATGCACCTGATAATAGAGTAGGCTGTTACTATAACATTACCATAGTTAGATGCAGTCTCAGTGGGATATACGGGCTTGAGAACTTCACCCTTGTTACTTGTAAGATGTATGTCAGCTGGTTTAACATATGAAGGGTGAAGATGGGTGTGTTGCTGTGTGAACTAATGCCTAAGATTTCTTAGTATTCATCCTAAGTGGCTCAGGCAATGTTTTCTCTTAACAACCTCAGAGTAAGTTCATTTAGTGGACTTGTTATGTTATGTTTGTATGCTTGTTGTGTTTATTGAATATGTTCTGATGTGAGAAGGCAGCCTCCATGTTAACTAAGTACTTACACCCTCACATATTGAATCACTGTGAAGTAACAATAAAGAGTTTTGAGAGATATGAGTCAGTCTTTACATTTCCTGAAAATATTTAGTTTTAGCAAGCTGGCTACAGAAGCGGCAAAATATTACTGAGATTCCATAATGGTCAGTGTAGATGAAAAGGTACAACAAAGAAGGACATGCTCACAATTACTTTTGTTATAAGAGACTGGGAGATAACTGACTGGAGTAGAGAAAGATGATACTATTGGATATGGCTAAAGGATTCAAGAATGTGAGGTGTGAGTACTGCAGAACAGATAAGGAGTAGCCCAGCTTTAAGGAGCACTAAATTGAGCATGCCTTCTGATATTTGCATCTGCCATAAATATTTGTTAGGTTCCACCTTCGCACAAGCTAACTAATGAAATTGCAGTAAAAATTTTACTTTTTTCAGGCTTAAATATACCAATATCATCGTACCTAGACAAATATCCGTGATAAAACAGACAGTAATATGGAAGATGTTCAATGGGACCAAAATGCCACGGAAGCCACAAAGTACATATACCTAAAGCTTGGCAGTACTATAATACAGTGTAAAAATGTATTCATTGCAAACTATGACAATAATTAAAGTGTAGAGAGAGCAACTACTCAGCCGTGAATGGCATACTAAGAACTCCTTCTGAACTAATTTTACTGACTAGCAAAGCAAAAATATTTATGACAGTGTTATCCTATTTGCACTTCTAGTCATTTGGATCATATTATGTTTCATTTTAAAACTGTCTTCTCCATCTAGGATGTAAGAGTCTGGATGAGCAAATTCTGTAAATAATATGCTGTCCTGATTCATTCTGAAGACAAATACATACTAATTGAATTAATGATTTGTAATCTGCTCCTGTCAAACACTTCAATAAATGTTAAGGGAGTTTCGGCATGATGTGCACATGCACTTGTTTGAAGTAAGTGTGTGTGTGTGTGTGTGTGTGTGTGTGTGTGTGTGTGTGTGTGTGTGTGTGTATGTCTGTGTGTTTCTGTAAGTGTTTTGGTTCTGTGTGTGTTTATGTATGTGAGTATTTGAGTCTGTGTATGTTACTATATTTTATTTGCAGAATGAGGACTTACAAACTAAGGCATAACCAGGTGTTTACTTAATTTCAGACAGTTTCACCTTATGTTATCAGGCATGAAAATACATATTAGATGAATTTTTAAAAAAAATATGTAATGTAATCCTACATTGCTATCTGTTATAGTCAATATTTGAATTAGTGTTGCCTCTAACTCCGATCACATTAAATACAGATTGTACAAATGATAGTATGGCCTGCCTCCAGTTGAGTGGCAGACAGCAGCTGCTGAGAAAAGACATCTGCATCAATCGATGTCTAAACACAGATGAACATCCTGAAACATATTTGCTGTTATCACATTTTGCTGCAGATAGGGCAACGCATTGTGAATAACAGCAATTAATCACCTTTTCTGATTTCCTCAATACAGTTAGCAAAACATGCCAAAAGGTGAACCGCATCTGCCGTAATATACATTTGTAATAATTCCTTTCTAATTCATAAAGCATACTTTTTCTCAGTATTGGAAATATGATGTTCTTGTTGATTCAAAGAAGATCTTTCAGTCACATCTCTCAACCATGATTGCAATTAAGCTGCTCAAAGTCAAACACGATGGGAGGCAAATGTCCAAACTCAGGCAAGATGTTTAAATATTGCTCTTATAAACTTAGAAAATGGCTAATCAAACAGGTTTTACATTAGCAGGAATCTTTTGAATAGTATGACAAGCTGAAATGTATGTTATTATTTAGCGACTTCCTCAGTAATTTGAAAAAAAAAAAAACATTTTATGAGGAGTAGATCAAAGATAAGAGACAAAAACTGGGAGATTCTGTGAAAATCTGGACAGTTGAGAGTTACGCTTTCAGTGAAGGTTAAATTTGAACTGAGATAATGCAGACTACATTATTTTCTTTGTATTGTGCATGTAGAGTATTGTATCCTTTAACATCAGTGTGTTTGTTACATGGGCAAAGTATGTGTATTGAGGCCGGATAAACAACACAAATTGCAGTGAGTGAATCTAGATTGTACAATACAGAGTGCACACAGTGTTACTTTACAAAACATCAATGAACATATATACACTAGCACCGCAAACTACAAACCATTTTTTTATGTTCAGTTCTTTCGAATTGGTCCTTTAAAGCAATAAAACAATTTCATTGTACCATCACCTATCAATCATTGTCTAAAAGTAAACACCAGCTGCTAAATGATAACCTGTGAACCATTGATTGGGCCACTGTTTACAACTGCATTTATCCAAATGCAGCTTTTGTTCACTTCCTGGAAATATTAATTCAAATTCAGGACTTCCTCTTCCCAGTTGTAAAAAGAAGGTTAAGGGGGCAGAAATGCTCTTGGCTTTCACAGCAACTAAAACAACTACTTAAATCCAAGATTTCTGCCTGGAATGAATGGAAACAGTGAGCCTCAAACAACCACTACAAAAATATGCAATCACCCTAATAAAAGGAAGAAAACTGTTACCAATACAGAAAACAATAATTTCTTAGAGATGCGCAGACCATACTAGCCTATAGCCCAAAATACTTCTTGAAAGAGCTAAACTTTTAACATGCAGGCCAGTGTTATTTTTCATATTCATCAATGATATATCCCCTGCCCTGACTTAATTTGGTCCTTTATACAAGTAATATCTTACCAACTGAATTGTGTAAGAACATACCTCTCAACATGTTGGCACAAGAAATTTGGACAAAGCCTGACATAAAGTGGTGACAAAAGCCCCAAAATAGAGACACATATTAAATATTGCTCTTATATACTTAAGAAAGGTGCTAGAATAACAGAATTTCTGTTAACATGCAATTTCTGAAGGACATAAAGTCTGAAACTCAGTGTGTCATTATTTAGTGACTTTAATCCTCAGATTATACTAGTAATTTCTCAGAAATAAAAAAAAAAAAAACTGTATGAGGAACTGGTCAAAAATAAGAGGTGAAAATCTGGAAATTTTGTGAAAATCTGAACAGATGAGAGGTATGAGTAAGAACACCTTAACATTTCAATGGAAGCTACAATCTAGCCTTACAGATTCATGCCACTCTGTGAATAAAAATATATTTCTAATCCATTGCCTGAAGTCTAACATCATGATATTTGTCACCCGACAAATATTTGCTTAATTTCCAAACTGAACTATTACTAATATAGAAAGAAGTAACCAGGGGTCAACTTGGGCACTACTCTTTTACTGGACAAGTATACTGACTACATTACTAGCAAATCTTCCACCAGTTAGGCTCCACATCCATATGAAGAAGAGTTCCTACCTATCCCAATTCAAGTGCAACTTGGACAATTGGATGGGAAAACAGAAACATCCCTGGCTTGGCATCTATGTTTCTAAAGGACACAGGCAAGCTGTAAATGGTTCATCGCCCAGGTACATGCTTACACTTATCAAGTGTACAGAATTTGTCAGAGATTTGGGATGCATGGCTAGGCTTAAAAAGGCCCCTGTGATCATTAGCCTAGTAAACACCTATGAACCTATTAAAACTTTGCTGCACAATTTCATACCTCCTCACCCCTGAGATCACAGTGACTGAGCTCAAAAAATCTAATATGAAGTCCCTCTTGTAACCTTACATTCCAGTTCAAACACATATAAAATGCAAACATAATCTGCAGATGTGTTGTTCTTGCAAAACCCATAAATCGGTACTGCTGAATTCTAAGATGGTGTAACTCGCTACTTGTTAATGATAAAGCCAGATTTATACTTAGCTGTCAAATCATCAATCAGTAGAAAAATAGAACACTGGCCCACCCTTAAAACCAAAGTTACAAATTAAGCAGCCTATCTACACACTTAGAGACAGACAATAAGGAAGCAATACCCAAAACAGACCTCATTTTAAAACCTGAATGGATTAGAGTGGACAGATGATAAAATTAGCATGAAAAGGAAGTAGTATTGCTGGAACTGCATTAATCCTCAAGTCTTGGTGAGTACCTTCAAGAGGTAGATCCTGTTTTCAAAAAATCTCACCAAATTGAGATGATATGTAGACTCTATTTTATATAATGTATATAGTGGAGAGAGGTAGGTTAAAAAATAAAAAAGGCAACTGGGTGCACAAGAAAAAAATATCTCTTGTTTTTCCTGCTTTACTAGTTTAGTCCAGTTTCAGAGTTGCTGATTCCTGGGCCTTGATTGTAGTTCCTGTGTACTGTTTCCTTGCCCCTTGCTTACCAGTGGGAGTGGAAAGCATGAGCTGCCTTTGTCCAGTTTTGTGAGGTTTCAGCCAGTAACTAGTAGTTTATTGGTCGTTTTGGGCCAGTTTCGCTACCTAAAGTCCACTCTTCAAATTTTCCCTAAAACTATCTTCCTCGAACTATACTACTGATCTAATCAAGATCCTCCTATAACTAAAAAGATCATCTCCACTTGACTCCAAGTAGACTATTCTCTATCTGTTAAACCTAGCACTTGCTCCTACAGTACTTATTACCTTGATATGGCACTCTTGTCATAGATATTACCCCTCGGTCACCCATGTCCCCTGAATCTTTTTTAAAGTTTTGTCTATCCTTCTAGCATGTCGAGGGATCAGTTGCTAGTGTGTCCTCTCCTGCTCAGCTGGTGAACTAATACTGATGGCAACAATACAATTGCCTCCTGTACACAGAGACACCCCTCTCCTCCAAAAAACAAAAAAAAACAAAATGCGAGATGCAAGATGCGCCAACTGGGCCAAACTGAGCTGGGCAGGACTGGCAAGGAAGGCAGATCAGGAGGAAAGGTTACACACTATAGACCCAGTCTCACATAGCACCCATTACAACCTCAAATACACATAAACACACAAAGACATAAGGCTCTGATCAAAAATCTACCAAAACAGCAGAGGCCACCAAAGCAGACACCAAACAACCACCACCTCAGAACACAACACCTGCAACACATAGACCTCACAGTCAGAGGTCAAACAGTCCCACAGCCCTAAGGCCAAACACAATGCCAGACACACTTTGGTGACTCCATAGAAGGTCACAGTAAGCTGCTTGTCAAGCACTCAGGTCTCTCAACAGCAAGTACAAATATGACTCAGTCATTCCACGCTGGTGTTGGACTACATGAAAAGAGACATTGAGGAGCTCTCGATTATGTAGCCCCAGGCGGTATGACCCTGACCTTGAGCAGTATCCTACCTTCATCAAGAGTGATGCCACAATACAGAGATAAGATGATCAGCTTTAACAATTGGCTTTAAACTGGTGTCATTCAAAGCTTTTACAATTGCTTTTAAACACTGTGGTGTCAAAGGGGGATCCAGTATCTGTCTGCCTGGGATGACATGCTAAGGCTCTTGCCACCCCATAGTGCCTTTTTTTTTTTAGGCAAAAAAAAAAAACCTACCTATAACCTAGAAAAAAAAAAAAAAAAAAACTAAGGGTATGCGTCAATGCCAGGCCCTTCTCAGTATGGAGAACATCGATGTCTGTGCTGTGACAGAAAACCTGGTTCAAGGCTCTGAGGCACCCCCCAAGCGTTCAGGTTTCATCATCCATGCGTTGACAATACCAAGAAAGGAGGGGGTATCCATATTCATCAAGGACACCCACACCTCAAGACTGGTAGACTGCTCTGCAAATTGTAGCATGTTACAGGCCACCCTCACAAACTCAGGGAACCTCACATGGCCCTGAAAACACTAGAAAACACCATCATACTAGGTGACTTCAATCCCTAATATAGACTGGGAACACTACTCAAGCCCAAACACCCTAGCCCAAAAGTTCCTGGAATTCATAAACTCAAATGCCATGGAACAACTGGAGATAACATACCTGATCTCATCATCACATGGGAGCACAATGTTCAACACCGAAGTATACCCCTCACTGGTGAGATCAGATCACAAACTAAATCGCTGGAGGTCCTCATCCACCTGAAATAAAAAGACCACAGTAAAGAACATCTCAAAGCCGACTTCACACTTCTAAAGACTAGTGTGGTCTCCTTTTCAAGCCGCTGAATCACTTACAAACACCTTCTACCAGCACCTGCAGGACTGCATGGATAAGGCAATCCCAAACAAAACAAAGACTCTTAGTACCCAGTCTGGTGGACCCCAGCCATAAACAAACTCTACAATCACTATAAGTAAATCATCCAAAGCAAATTTCAAGAGAAAAATAAAACTCCCAGATATGCTCAGAAACTAGTTCAAAATGATGTGAAGATTACTGATCCTACAGACATTGCAACATACTGGCTGACAGGTTCAGTGCACTTCTCCCCCCCCCCCCCAAAAAGAGATATCTATAAATAATGATTGCAGCCCCCCCCCAAACATCAAGCCCAAGAAAGTGAAAACTGCTCTCTCAAAAGCAAAAACAGCATCCATGGGACCTGATGGTGTCCCCGGCTGTGTGCTAACTCAATGAGGAATTAAACCCACAGCTAGGACAGCTGTTTAATCAAAGTCTTACCACTGGAAGCCTTATCTGCAAAGCCATGGAGATAATGGACCTCATGGCTAAGGCCTTTGATACAATACCCCCGGGTATCATTGAAAAACTCATCAGCTTAAATGTTAACCCATACATCACAAGATGGGTTGCAAACTGGCTGAGTGACAGAATACAAGCAAACACAGGAGGGTTATGGCTGACAAAGTTTGCAGATGACTGCAAACTACATCTGACACAGATATCCTTCAGAAGGGTCTCACAGAAGCGGATAACTGGTGCCAGAGCCACGGCCTGAAGTTAAATGCCAAAAATGCATAGTGGGAAAAACAAGGTTACTAGCTACCAAATAGGTGGCAATCCACTGAGCACAGAAGAAGTTATCAGGGACCTGGGGACCCAGGTTGATAGTAGTCTGTCATTCGACACCCATGTAGCTAAAGTAGTTAGGAAGACCTTCTACATTGCCCACCTTATCATGAAGGGATTCTCATCTAGATCAAGGAGGTCATAGTCTCCCTTTACTCATCACTCATCAGACCAATGATTGAGTACAATGCCCCATTGATGTATCTGACCCGACACTTGCAGCAGCTAAGTTCCTCAAAAGGATAACCTATGCTGCCCGACTGAAAGAACTCCAGCTCTATTCATTCTTGCTCAGAGGTGACCTTTGCCTAACATACAAGGCCATGTCAAACCCAGATTTGATGAATATGCTTCACCTCAAAACCATCAGCCTCAAGGGCAGGAGACTTAAACCTCGACACAGCTATTAATAAGACGTGCTGGAGGGATAGATTCATCACCCAAAGACTCTATGCTGTGGAACAAAATCCCGGTACATGTGAGGCAGAGCACCTCGCTGGCCTTGTTCAAGAGAAATCTTGACCAATAGATGGGAGATCGCAGATATACCCCAGGGATTACCTCAGTGTCACTGCTCGACAGAGGCACAGCAAAATAATGGGTATAGTTCCCCATACTAAAGGGGTGGGTAAGTAAGCCAGCGATGGAGGCTAGCTTTGTGTAATGCCCTCGGGCAGATAGCCTAGTATGAACCTATGAACCTATGAACCTATGAACAACTCCCACGATAAAAAAAAGTGCCCAATCCAGGTATGCACACCAATGCTAGGACTGGAAAAAATGTCAGTGTCAAACCCTCAAGACATGGAAACATTCTTACAATGGGGTTAGGCCAGACTCAAGTGGAGGATGCTCCCTCCCCCCATGTTAGAAGGATGAAGAAGTTCACAAAAAACAGAAAAACTGACAGGCCAAAATTTGCCATAAAAATGATAGAGTGGAATCTGGAGGTTAGGGAAGAAATGAAGTATTACTGTGCGATAAACCAATATCTTCCAGATAGAATATATCCAAAAGGCTTAAGAAAGAAATTAGAGGAAAGAAAAATACTTTCACAAAAAAAAGTGTCAAAAGCTTCAAATGCAGATGTGTGTTCATTAATACAACAGACGTAAGGAAAACATTACTTAACCTAAGAAACTTTGATCCGCTTAGAAAAAGACGCAAAAGAGAAAGCGCAAAAGTGTAAAGAAAAACCTATAACTCCATGTAGGCTCTGTATAGAACCTACATGGAGTGTATCTCTGTACATGTCCGCGAAGTGTTGTCAGTAGCATGTAATATATATTCATGATAGGCATTGCAAATAAGTGAGGTTGTGCAGTACATCCATGTTGCATTGGCTGCAAAATCTCATAGAACAACATGGATAATGAAGCCATGTAAGCACAAATGGTCCGTGCTCATCATGCACCATCAGAAGAGTATGCAGTCCTAAAAGAAAATCCATCTGCCTCAAATGAGTAACAGAAATGCACAGGTTCTATCCCATCCCTTTTTTTTTTTTAAATCTTCCTGCATGTTTGTGCAATGTACTGCTGCATTGGCCAATGCTTACCGTGTTTGCACAGTGGGAGCACCCGTATATCAGACGTGACACAGACATATAAAAATAGAAACAGGATGCTTTCAATTCATATCACTGCATAATGCTGTGTGTCGCACAAAACCTCTAAGCAGAGTTATGCTATGCTCATACCTTGGAGTTAATAAGTACTAAAACTACATTAATTTTGTCACTGGCCTTCTGGTGACATGGGTTAAGTGTTGTACTAAAGTGCAGGCGATCCTGGGTTCTAATCCTAGCAATGCAGACTTTGTATATGACAGTTTGACATTGCAGCATATCCAAATAAACTGGTACTGCAAGGGAATACCCAGGGAATTGTCCTGGTTGATTTTTTTCTGCCAATGTATTTGAAAAAGGTGTGCATTGCTTAACATCACACAAATATAGGTTTGCGCAACAGTAAGTGGCATGTGCCATTTTGATGTATCAAAATCTAGACAATGCATACTGTCAGTAAGTCAAGTGACAGGAATCCATGGTATTTAATGGGAAAATACTGGGAATTCCACTTTATACATTGAGGTTTGAAATGTGCAGCAATGGCTGGTGCAGGTGAAGGTGTGCAATTTACAGCACAGTGCTGGGATGTTCAGGAGTCCAAAGTTTTTAATTGGGCTCCTAGTTAGGCATCATGGACCATGACTGTTCAGGAAGACAATTCTGCCACCCAATACAAAGCAGAAACCTGGAATAGTTTGTCAAGGGCCCTTACCAGTGTGACTGGTATCTCCCACACCAGTAAACAGTGATGTTAGCATTATCACAACCTCTGTAGGGGAAGGTGGGATAGCCTTGATCAGTGGATCAAGGATTGCCAGGTGGGGAACACCCCGGTGATATGCAAGTATGATTTACATGTATTACCTGAAAATACTTAAGCCGACTATGGTAAACACTGGTTTTCATAATGCATTTTCTTTTCCCTTTTCCACTGCTGCAGAAGAGATGGCCTCAAATGTGAGATCCCTTGCTAGGTGACTTGAGAGGATGAGAGACGCATGTGGTACGTAAGAACAGTTATATAAAGAACTCTTATTGCAGTCTTAACAGTTATACATGGATTAGATGCTGTTTCATACTTTATTATGAATTTGGAAATGCATATCTGTACAGTACCTTTTAATACTACTTCTATCTGCTGAAAATCCAGATTTAAGAAACATTGCTTTGTTCTGGTCATTGTAAGAGTCATGGTTATTTGGCAAAAGCTTTATAAAGACATCAATAAATAAACGAGCGTCAAAAGATTATTTTAACACAAATCCTATGCAACTATCCATGTGTGTAATAGCAGCATTTGAAATATGTTCCTAATTATGGGTCCTTGTATACCCAATATTTTATGATATGTCCAGATATTCTAGACTCTAAAAGGTGGAGAGGTGTGGTCTGAAACACAGAGCAACAGTTGCACATTACCAGATAACAGTGACCATGAGTCTATAAAGTATAACATGAAAGAGAGTTTGCATTATGTTGTATTACAATGGAAAAGTATAGAATTACAGTAGACACTGCTTGCGGCTTCTAGTACCAAACTCACCAAATATAAAAATCATCAGATTACAATACTGTGTTAGCTTTTCATCAGTAGTAATACAGTGCTGTTAAGTAATCATCATTATAACATTTGAAGGGTAGACCTCTAGATCTGTGGCTTCAATGGCCTGCTGTCACGTGTAAGCACTGTACATGTAGTCCAAGTAATAAAGGGGATTTATTAACAGTTGTTATCGTTTAGGCTAGACTGTAACTGAAGACAATAAAGTTATTTTTTGAAAGCTTGTTATTTAATGTGTGAAGTTCCTAATGTTGTCCTTTTTTCTCTCACCCCACCCAATATCTTCTTTTTGTTATTTATGTATTTATTTTATTATGATTTATTTATTGTTATTATATTATTTCTTTAATCATATTTTATCTAATATATCATTTTTATTATTTCTTATGTTTTGTTTATTAGGTATGATTTTATCTTCTGTTTATGTGAAGTTTCTTATGTATCATTCTGTTTGCATTAATATTATTTCACCTTTTTTATAACATTTGTTATATTTTCTTCTTTTTATAAAATCTTTGATTCATTTTGTTTCATGTTTTATTTCATTTTGGTTTTTGGTTTGTCTTTTATGTTATTACTACAGCACAGCAGGGTAGGCCAGTTCCTGGTGCTCCGCCAACACTCACTCCACCTGCTCCAGCACCAGGGCCTACCATTTCAAGGATGCCATCTGTTGGCATCCCCTCTGGTGCCTCTGCCCTACCAGGACACTCAGGTAGATCTGCCCCAGGGGCAAGGCGTGCGGTCCTCTCTGGGAGCAGAGGCAGAGCAGGTGCTTACATCACCCCTTCAAACTTACCAGATATGGTTTGTAGGACTGTGCACCAGGCTGTGGGCACATGACTACGTTGGATGGAGAATATGCTGTCCAACCTTGTAGGCCAAAACGTCGGCCACTGCAGCCAGCAATGCAATGATGGAACAGTGCTGACAGTCCAATGGGTGAGGACTTCAGTCACATTGTTACTGTGCTGACATCCATGGGACCTTGATTCCCCCACCCCCACCCCAACCAAGGTGTTCACCCCCTTCTTGTGTCCTTCACCGACCCTGTCCATGTCCTGTATGTCTTGTCTGTCTGCAAATGCTTCCTCACCTTCCCAACTTGTCTGCCCCAGACTTGCCTATGCCCCTCCCTCTACATTCCACTCTCTCCTTTCTCTCCTTTAAAAAAATAATAAAGATGGCACATTTCTACCTCCCTTTCACTTTGTTTTTCCCCCCTGCTTGCTCCCTATTTCACCACTTTCCTAGTTTCACCCATTTAAGTGCATTTGTGCGATGCAGAGGGTTTCCACCTTCTGTTACAGGCAACTGAATGTTCACAGCAACGCCATTGGTCAGGCATCCATGCCACAGATCATGTAGTGAACCAGCTAGGTGTGATGCATGAAGGACAAGGGCATAGACATGGTGAGATGATGGTTGCATTGGCTGCTAGCTGTGGCATGGTTGGTAGAAACCTTGGCCTCTACAGTACTGCAGTAGTGTCACAGTACCAGCAGGGTTCTACATTCCTTGATTGTGTTATTATATAATAGAGATGGGAATGTATAGCACCAATGTGTCCCTTATTGTTTTCCATATAGTGATTCACCAATATGAGTGTATACGCATACCTGTATCAGTTGTGCCCCGAGTTGATGATAACTGCTATGATACATTTGGATATGTTCATATTGTAATATATTAAGATGATGATGTTATATTTGATGGTCAGTGCACACATCTGGTAAATAATGGCCATTAGACACAATCTGTGCTATTGTAGTGGGACAACATCTGAACATCAATGTTTAATCTGTGTACTCATATAAGTGTGTCTTGTCAGGACTAAACATTGGGGGTCACCCACAGCCATGTTGCTTTGGCCTGCACTTAGGGTCACATCCTATGTTGCCTATGCCTGTGACTTCTTTCCCCGATGTCCTCCTGTTCCTCCTCCTCTGATACTTGCGGGGTGTCCTCTTCAGAAATCTGGGGTAGTTCATCCACACCTGCAGCTGGAAGACTGCCATGTGCTCTAGTTAGCATGTTGTGTAGCATCTGTGCTGCCTTCTGAGCTGTGTATTGCAGTGCTCCTCCAGATGTGTCCAGACATCTGAACTTAGCTTTTGGTACTGCACAAACATGGGAAGGGCACACATTGAAGACAGCCTTTACCAGTCATCTGTCTAGGTGGTACCTGTCAATTATTTGCCAGTCTGACAACTGGTTTAGTTGCAGCTTTGCTCTGACTCTAGCTGGCTGCATTTCAGGGTGCTCATCCATAGCCTTATTTATGGCTTGTATCACTGCAGCTTGTTGCAGTTCATTAACAGCAGGCTGCATTTTTATGTAGTTTTTGTTCTTTTGCTACAGATTTTGTTGAACTTCGTAGTGATAGCTTTAATATCTTGGGGTACATAAAACATAAGCCAAGGATTTCAGAAACAGAGTCAGCATGGCAGTTTGTCACATTTAAGTTGTATTGTATGCACACAATATGCTTTGGAATCAGACAGGCATACTTGGAAGCTGTAATTACCCTACTGAATTGCTAAGTACTTAAACTGCCTTCAGGGGGAGACCAAACAAATGAAGAGTAGTTCTGGAATAAGAAATACATTTTGATAAGAATAATTAGAAGATTAAAATTAAAATTTCCATTTACCAACAAAGTAGCCATGAGATATCCCAGCATGCTGTATGAGGAGGCAGAGTGAGCTATTGTGCCAGATTTGGGACTCATGCTGGTCCAACAAGTTTAAGATACACCCTCATGCAGTACACTCTGTCAGATGTTGGAATAGTAGCCCTTCCTTTATTGGTTCTGCTCACCCCATGGACCTGATGGGTCTCTAGGGAAACATGAGTGCAATCTATCCACCAAGCACCTTAAGGAAACATGTCACCCAATCAAAGACACACATAGTTCGGGCTCATTCTGAAATGGATGCCAGAAAATAGCTGTAGTGATACATACAAACCAGCATATATCAATGAACTATTGAAGTATCCCTGAAGCAGACACCTAAGAAATACACAATGTGTCCCCAGTCTGTCTCTTGAAGGTCTATGTGGCAAGTATAGTGAGGACTATACATACCTTAGTATCCACAGGGATAGTAAGGACATGCATTTCCGCAGTTCCTGTCTGCAAACCATACACTAACCATTACATATCTCCGTCCACTCTAAACCTATCAATGATTTCCAGTTTATCAAAATATAATGAGCAGTTCTGTATCTATGGTGTTTTTGACTTCCACTGGGCACTGGACACAGGGCTCTTGGCTCAGCCAAGACAAAACAATTGCAAAGTAAATAGAAAAGGAGAGATTCTGCATTTTATAATGCATCTGTGGAAGGTTCTAAAGTCGGTCTGAATGTGACTATGAATAGCAAACAGATGGGAAGAGGGCTTAGTAGCATAAAAAGGTTTACAAAATTTCTCCTTACCATCTCATTAGTCCTTCATTTGAATAAGTTATTCAAGGCCATTGTGAGTAAGCATAAATGGCTTCTATGAATTGCACCAGAGTATGCAAAAACAGCTTATTGCCTTAATCCATGTTCATCCATGTTCATCCCATGGCAGACATATATTTATTTCAGTGTTATATTTGTGTTATTGCACCATATGCAAATCACTGTACACGTTACTAATATTCTTATGCAGATTCATGTTTCTTTTGTCACTTGTTAATTGTATATAAATACATTTATTTATTTACTGATTTATGTTCTGATTACCTGATTAAATGACTGATCAACTGTGTTGCTGTTGAAATCTGCTGCAAACCACATAAAACACACTTATTCATTACAAGCTATTTATCCCCTCCGTTGTATCCTCAGAATGTGGAAACACATGTACTGGATTCAGGAATTAGTTAAACAGCCTCTCTGTATATAGTAAATAGAAGCATGACTTTATTTATCTTAAAAATGGAGTTCTTTTGTAGAGACTGACATAAAATCTACATAGTTTACAATCAGCCAGCGTTATATGATTAGATAATGTTTGTTTGCCTTTCGGCTTTTTCCCGGTTAGGGGTCGCCACAGTGGAACTCCAATCCACTAATGATTGGCAGTAGATTTTCATGAATGCTGAGGTGCCAGCTCGACGTTCAACCTTCAACGAAGGCACACCCATTTATGCATTTCTTTCGAATGCCCACCCAACCGTGGGGAGGGCATGCAGACTCCACACAGAAGGCACTCCCTGCACTCCAGCCGAGAATCGAATGGGAGAACCTCTTGCTGTGAGGCAACAATGCTACCGCTGCACCACCGCGGATATAGTTATTGCAATTACATGATTTTTATTTATTTATTTATTTCACATTTGTTTACCGGGAAGTTCTGACTGGACATAGGTCCATTTACAGCAGAGGCCCGGGGAGAAAAGCTTCACATCAAATCATTCAAACACACAATGATTAGATAATAGTTATTGCAGAAAGAAGTGGCAAAACAAAAAACCTTTACATATGATCCTTAATATGGACACAAACTCTAAGATCTTTATGGCTGTAAACACATTTCTGTGCAAATATTATATAAAAGAGCTTAGAAGTAGATGACCTATGGGATTCTGTCAGCCATCTGCATCTAGCTGTGGGGCCAGGGCGAGCATCTCTATCCCCATCTCTGGTCTTCAAGACCTATACTGCACTGCTCCATTATATGACACAAAACACTCTGCTAATAAAACTAATTCATATTGGGAGGCCTTCATTCTGATATAAAAGATTTATATGTTTTTTCACTTCCCACTCCAGTAACTACCTCTTGCTATAACCTGAGTCTGAGGGAGAAATGAATTACTGCAATACTGTTTAACCACTTAAAAGTAGTTCAATAAATCTAAGCAGTGTTCAGGGCTCATGTGTTTGATCATATCATCTCTGCTTTAGTTAATTCTCCTGAACACTGGTTCTTACAGTCAAAACCTCACTTGATGACATGTTATGTGCCCTAAGAAATATTATTGTCTCATAAGCAAATTTATCCCAAAATTAGATATTTGCAGGGTGCAGCTATTTGACTCACAAACAGATGTTGGTACATATGAGTGATGCTGTTATATTATCACTAGCATGCTTGAAAACTTTTTGATTGTTATTATGTAAAGGAAGTATAAGTAAAATCACTGTACGCTGCGGTGGTGGTGCTGTGGTAGCATTGTTGCCTGACAATAAGACATTGTCCTGTTCGATTCTCAGCTAAAGCATCTTCTGTGTGGAGACATGCGTGAATGGGCATACCTTCGTTGAAGGTTGTACGTCAGGGCTGGCAACTCGGTATGTAAAAATCTACTGCCAATCATTAGCGGACCAGAGATCCGCTGTAGCGACCCCTAACCAGGAAAAGCAGAAAGATACAAGTATAAGTAAAATCACTGTGTGTGTGTGTGTGTGTGTGTGTGTGTGTGTGTGTGTGTGTGTGTGTGTGTGTATATATATATATATATATATATATATATATATAGGAATAATTTGTAATCTTGAAATACTGAAATGTCGAATTTCAGTATCTCAACACTATAAAGACGAATGTTGAAAATAGCAAAAGTTCATAATCGCGAATTAAAATATCTTGAATTCGCAGTTATGGACTTATGCTACATTGTTTCCGGGTTTGTGAGTTGATGGTGCATGGTGCCGTGTAAGGACCTAGGTGTTATGTCAGGTAAGTGAGTGTTTTGTAAGGGTTTTCAGTGGGAGGTAGACTGTATGTGAGTTTGCACATATGTTTGATGTGTGTGTGAGGGAATGGAGAATGTGCGTGTGTGAGTTTGCTTTTGTTTCTTGTATGTGCGATCTCGGAGTTAGTATATATAAATAGGGGGCTGGGGGTGCAGTGGAGCTTGCCCCCCTGCATATGTGTGTATGAGTTGTGTATAGTTTTGTGTTTTAAATTGTGATGTGGGTGTTTTGGTGTATGCATGGTGTGGTGTGTGCGGTTTGTTTGGGTTTTTGAATTTTGCGGTTTTGGGCTCTGGGTTTTGTAATTTCGGTGTTTTGTGGATTCAGTTTCATGGTCTCGAGATACTGAAATTTGATGTTTCAGTATTTCGAGATTATGAAGTGAATATATATATATATATATATATATATATATATATATATATATATATATATATATAAATGAGAGGGAGAGAGAGAGAGAGATAGAGATATATCATGCATCTCAATTGTCCAGAATTTTGGAAAATATCCAAAATTTTGACTAATATTTTTTGTCTTTTCCTATAAAATTTGCACTTTTTTTGGGCAAATTGTTTAAGATTACAATCACTAGACAAAGACTGAAATTTGATTTTTAGACTTCATATCCTTCAGAAAATGCAGGCTAATATAAAATCTGTTATTCTAGTAACTTTATAAGTTTATAAGCAGACTATTTAAAATCTGTCCTGATTTTGGCCTTTTGTCCCAGCATTATTTTGGCTTTGTCTAGATTTCTGGTACAATGAAGTAGAGAGGTATTATCTTGAAACAGTATGTAGATGCAAAACTTTTAACTAGTTGATTACTTGCGGGTATCTATGTCACCTCACCCTTCCACCAGTCATCTCAAGAATGTTATCTACCCTAAAGCTGACATATAGTCATCAATGTATTTATGCACATTAGCTTGTTTCCAATTACCTAACCTTAATGCCAGTGCCCAACCTTTATTCCTCCCTCAAACGTATTATGTGACAGGAAGAAATAATATTAACTCCCTGTGTCCCCCACTAATGTAAATAAAAATGCATCAACTTTGATATGTGTTTGACTAGTATTTTATACCCCGGCTTTAATTGGGCTAGGCAATTTATCTGACTTGTGTAATAATTTATATCTGTTGTTGTGCTCATCTCTTAAAATGGAACTAATAAAGTGTATAGAGCATGTTAAGTTGTTTACTAAGGGTCATATTTCTATTGGCATTCTTTTCAATAACCTCATATATGAGGTACTGTAAATATTTAAGAAGTTCTGCAATTCACAACATCATTACTTATCAATCCTTCATGTACTGTTAACAATTATTTCTCCTGCAAATTATTTTCTTCTGTTAGTATCTTGACCTTTTATAATGTGTGCCAGAAACAGTATGGTACATGACCGACAACATAGCTAGTTCTTTACTGCCATGTGATCTTCTGTGATATCTGAGGTGAGTAAATACTAAATGGGAAAGAATGGCTGCAATGGCAGCTTAACACAACACAGGATAGGCAATTATGTGCATGCTTTTGTTAAATGTTTATAGCCTTCCATGGCATCTCTGAGGTTTTGCAAAAAATAATCCTGTAGTACTGCCTGAATTCCTAGTACCTTATTCTGGTGCCAGTATAACTTTTAAGTTAGAAATTCACGTGGTTGCAGTATAAAATGAAAATGAATTGTCAGTAATTTCAAATTCTGGTAACCATCCCCAAAAAGAAATAATGCAGGCAATTGTTCTTTGTAGTATGAAACAGGGAAACACCAGTTGTTAAGAGAAAACAATCAATTTTAATCTCAAACCTGGAAATGCTAACAGCAGCATTTTGGTTGCTATCAAGACGATACCAATACATATATAAATTACAGCACTTGGATTATTTGTTATCCTATGCTTGCACAAACTTTAACTGATGCACTCCTTTCTACAAATGCTTGCTGTCACTCTTTGCCTTTTCTTTATTTCTACTAAAGTTGATCCAGCAGTCTGCTCCAATAAAGTAGTTGAATCAAATTTCCTTGCATATATTTAGAAATGGTACACGTGCTATAGTATTTATGCACGACATGAACATATACAACAGCTTTTCAGCTGTGGAGGTAGACACAGTGCCTAAACATAAAATGAATTCAGCAGTTTTGGCTCATCCATTATTTATCTGAACCACAGGGAATCCATGCATACCTGCACTTTAATGGTGGCTGGTCCATTGAGCTACTTTTCTTTGGATTTCTTTTAAGTGAGTTTTGTGAAAACTGTACATGATTATATTGTATATGCTGGAAGCAGACTGTAGTGTTTGTTCATTTTTCCCACTATTTCTGTGACCCAAGAGTTGGTATAGATGGTGTGAGGAGAGAAGTCTCCCACCTGAGAGGGGGTTGCATGGGGATCTTCTGGAAAAAAAAATATTATTTATACATTTTCAAATGCCTCTTCTCATAGAAAAAATTCAATGAAAGGTAAACAATATATTACAGTTTAAACTGAACATAGAGAAAACAGGAATGCCAGCATCCAATGTACAGCTGCTTCTTTATAACTAAACTCTGCAGTGTGCAGGACAGTTGCAATGTTCTTACTGAAAATTATCTGTAAAACTTTAAGACATTCATATAGTTTTCTTTCGATACTGTAATCTCTGCAGTTCAGAGTGCGCAGAACTGGGTTTGAATCTCACACTGTGATTCAGTGGAAGAAAACAATAATATTTGAGTTATCCCATTTATAAAATGGGAATTTATTAGACCTGGAAGAAAATTATTGAAGATTAAGTTCCACAGTTGCATAAACATTCAAAGGAACAGATTTCAAAAGGTTAGATTAGGAAGGGCATATGATCTCTTCCATCCTACCCTTGCTACTCCAAACAGAAAAAGTTAACACAGTCCAAGATTACAACTTCCTGGATACTTCCAGTAAAAATATTTTGTCATGCTGAGCTGTTGAAATCAGTTGAAACTCTTTACATGTTAATGAGCCACATTACCTTGTCTAATCCTACGCAAGGAAAGCAGTTGTGTAAAATCTTACCATAACAGTAGATGTCCTTGCCTTCACTGCTGCAGTATCCATTACAAATGGGGATTCCCTGCCAGAAAGCCTACATTCCAGCCAGTTTACCAAAGTCTACTATTGCTATAAGGTACACTGAACATTACCTACACATTCATTGCATAGAGTAGGGCATAAAGGTGACATTCTGGCATACCATCCTCAGAACTGACTGCCCCAGTAGGAACAGCAGTCCAAGTAAAACAATGGAGAACCTGCACATCCAGGAAAGAAAAAAAAAACTAGGGGGATGGATGGAGGGAGTGAACACTGCAGCGCTGAAGGCAAGAACATCTACTGTTATGGTAAGATTTTACACCACTGTACTATGTCCTTACATTCACCGCTGCAGCATTCATTACAAGTGGGAGCGTGCCAAACCTCAAGAAGGAACTTGGGAGGAGGAAGCAGCAGCAGAGCCCTCTAAGAAGCCATGAAGAATGGCATCGGCAAAACCAATTCTAGCTCTGGAGATACCATACAACTGGTCATCATCATCTTCTTTGGCTTTTCCTGTTACAGGTCGCCACAGCAGATCATCTGTTTCCATTTCTTCCTGTCCTCTGCATCTTGCTCTGTCACAACAACCACCTGCATGTCCTCTCTCACCACATCCATAAACCTTATCTTAGGCCTTCCTCTTTTTCTGTTACCTGGCAGCTTCATCCTTAGCATCTTTTTCCCAATATACTCAGCATCCCTCTTCATCACATGTCCAAACCAATGTAGTCTTGCCTCTCTGGCTTTGTCTCCAACCCTTCCAACCTGGGCTGACCCTCTAATATACTTATTCCTAATCCTGTACATCCTTGTCACACCCAGTGCAAATCTTAACATCTTAAACTCTGCCACGTCAAGCTCTGACGCCTGCCTTTTTGTCAATGCCACTGTCTTCAACCCGTATAACACAGCTGGTCTCACTACCCTCTTGTAGACCTTCCCGTTCACTCTTACTAGTACTCGTCTGTCACAAATCACTCCAGACACTCACCTCCACCCACTCCATCCTGCCTGTACTCTCTTCTTAACCTCTCTTCCACACTCACTATTACTCTGAACTATTGATCCCAAGTATTTAAACTCATCCACATTCGCCACTTCTACTCCTTGCATCCTCAACATTCCTCTGTCCTCCTTCTCATTCACACACATATATTCTGTCTTAGTCCTGCTGACCTTCATTCCTCTTCTCTCTAGAGCATATCTCTATCTCTCCAGGGTCTCCTCCACCTGTTCCCTACTCTCACTACAGATCACAATGTCATCTGCAAACATCATAGTCCACAGGGACTCCTGTCTGATCTCATCTGTCAACCTGTCCATCACCATTGCAAATAAGAAAGGGCTCAGAGCTGATCCTTGATGTAATCCCACCTCCACCTTAAATGCCTCCGTCACTCCCACAGCAGACCTCACCGCTGTCACACTACCCTCGTACATATCATGTAGCACTCTTACATACTTCTCAGACACTCCCGACTTCCTCATACAATACCACAACTCCTCTCTAGGCACACTTTCATATGCTTTCCCTAAGTCTACAAAAACACAATGCAACTCCTTCTGACCTTCTCTGTACTTCTCCATCAACACTCTCAGAACAAACATTGCATCTGTAGTGGTCTTTCCCGGCATGAAACCATACTGCCGATCACTAATCATCACGTCCCTTCTTAACCTAGCTTCCACTACTTTTTCCCATAACTTCATGCTGTGACTGATCAGTTTAATCCCTCTGTAGTTATTACAGCTCTGCACATCACCCTTATTGTTAAAAATCGGTACCAAAACACTTTTTCTCCATTCCTCAGGCATCCTCTCACTTTCCAAGATTTCATTAAACAATCTGGTTAAAAACTCCACTGCCATTTCACCTAAAAACCTCCATGCTGCCACAGGTATGTCATCTGGGCCAACAGCCTTTCCATTCTTCATCCTCTTCATAGCTATCCTTACTTCCTCCTTGCTAATCCATTGCACTTCATGATTCACTATCCCCACATCATCCAACCTTCTCTCCCTCTCATTCTCTTCATTCATCAACCCCTCAAAGTACTCGTTCCGTCTGCTCAACACACTCTCCTTGCTTGTGAGTATTTTTCCCTGATTATCCTTTATCACCTTTACCTGCTGCACATCTTTCCTAGCTCGGTCCCTCTGTCTAGCCCATTGGTACAGGTGCTTTTCTCCAACTGGTAATGTTTGGTAAAGGTATGTACAGAAGTTCAGATAGCAGCTTCAAGAATAGAATTAGTGTCAAAGCATTTGAAAAAAGCACCAGAAGAAGCCACAGCTCTAGTAGAATGAGCCATTACAGAAGAAGGAAGGCTCTCGCCATGAAAAGTGCAAAAAAAGGAAATAGCCTTTGAAATCCAAGTAGAAATAGTTTGCTTGGAAACAGACAAACCTAACGACCTAGGATGAAAGGAAACAAATACCTGTTCAGATTTTCTGATAGCTTTAGTTTTATACAAATAAAATCTGAGCTGTCTATGCACATCTAAGGTACGCACCATCCCTCTCACGTTCAGATTACAGAGAGGGGAAAAAAGTAGGCAAATTAATAGACTGATTAAGTGACAAAAACTACCTTGGGCATGAAAGAAGGATTAGTACTCAAGGAGACCCTGTCCTCATGAGATATCATAAAAGGTGGACAAGCCATAAGGGCTTGCAAGTCAGACACCCATCTGGCAGAAGTAAGAGCTAACAAAAGAACTGTCTTCCAAGAACAATGTTGCAAGGAAGCTGAAACAGCAGGCTCAAAAGTAGCCTGAGTCAATATTTCCAGAATTAAATTAAGATCTCAAGGAGGAGGAGGAACAGGCTTTCTGGGAGGTCTAAATATTAAAGATGCCTTTAAGAAATTGACTAGCCTCAAATCTAGAAGATAATGGGGGAGTTAAAGGCAGACAAGCAGAGAGATAGCTGATAAGTGTGCCTTAATAGAAGAATAGGCAAATCCAGCATTGAGCAACTCACACAAATAAGAGAAAAACAAAGGAACATTCACAGAAAGTGGGTCCACGTCATGATGAAAGACACCAAATACAAAACCTCTTCCATTTAGACAAGTAGGGTTTCCTAGTAGTAGGTTTACTGGCCTCCTGCAGGACCTGCAGCATGTCCTCAGAAAAAAGGTGTCTGTGAGGGATCAAAACCCTATAACCTACAGTGTCAATTGAAGTGTGGACAGGTGGGGATGGATGAGAGACCCCTTGTCTTGTGTGAGGAGATCCAACCTGTGGGGTAACTTGTGTTGAGTGCCCTTGGCAAGATGCAGAAGTAGAGGGAACCAGTACTGCACGGCCAAAAGGAAGTTGCCAACAATATTTTGGGAGCATCCTGTTGAATCCTGAACAGGACTCACAGAATGAGAGGAAGGGGAGGGAAATGCATAAAGAAACATCCCCTTCCAAGAAAATAAGAGGGGGTCCACCTTCCATACCAGAGGATCTGGGACTCTGGCACAAAACAGAGGAAGATGTCTGTTCAGAGGAGAGGCAAAGAGATCTACTTGAAGAGTACCCCACTGGTGAACAATGTCCAGAAACACATCCCTGTGAAGCATCCATTCATGGGAGTGAGTGAAGGACCTGCTCAGATTGTCTGTCACAATGTTCTGATCTGAAGGAATGTAAACTGCCTGAAGAGTCACTTGATATTGTATAGCCAGATCTCATACCAGAGTGCCAGCCAGCAAAGACGATAAAATCTTGTACCCACCTGTTTGTTGATATACCACATAACTGTGGTATTGTCTGTGAATACCTTGAGAGGCCCCTGAGAGAAGAGAGGATGAAAGACCTGAAGAGCCAGCATAAGAGCTCTCATCTCTTTGATGTTGATGTGCTCCTTCGCTGACGAGGCAACCACACTCCCTGAACCCTCAGGGAGATAAACATTGCTCCACATCCTACATCTGAAGTGTCTGTGAACAGATCCTGAGAGGAAAGATGAGGTTGAATAGGGAGCACTGGATTCAAAGACAACTGCTGAATCCACCACAGAAGTTCTTTCTTGAGATACGATAGAACAGGAACAGGAACGTCTAGAGGATGTGCATGCCGAAGCCACACCAACTTTAGAAACCACTGGAACTTCCTCATGTGGAGTTAGGCCAGATGGAGCATTGGAATGGTGGAAGCCATGAACCCCAGAGCTTTCAGAAACTCCCTGGCTGTAATGAAGACCAGGAGAAGAAGAGATTGAAAGAAAGAAATGAGAGTTAATGCCTTTTGAGGAGGCAGGGATGTCAGCATTGGCACCGTTGAAATCCTGCAACACAGAAAGACATGATCCTGAGGAGTCAGGGAAGACTTTTTGAAGTTTATTGTGAACCCCAAGCTCTGAAGAAGAGGAATGGTAAAATGAAGATTTTGCAAAAAGACCTCTGGAGAAGATGCCTGAATCAGCAGGTCATCCAAATAAGGAAATATTTTGATCCCTTGAAGCTACAAAAGGCCATCACAGGAGCAAGGCATTTGGTGAATACCCTTGTGGCAGTAGAAAGGCCAGAGAGCAAAGCACAGAACTGAAAATGCTAGGAAGCAACAGAGAAACGCAAAAATATCCTGAAAAGAGGATGGATCGGAATATGGAGATAAGCATCCTTGAGATCCAGAGACATCAGAAAGACCTAAGGTAGCAATAGAGGAAAAAGGGACTGAAGCGACAACTTCCAAAAGGAAGGTACCTTCAGATAACAGTTTAGATGGGAGATGTCTCCAAGTACCTCCTTTTTGGGGCACTAGAAACATTCTTGAATAAAACCCTTTCCCCCTTTGGGACACAGGCACCTCTTGAATAGTACTCTGAGACAGAGGTCTCGAAGAACCTTACGGAAAAAAGGACATTGCTCCTGAGGAGGCTGAGAAATGTCCATAAAAGGAGGGCAGGAAATCCACACCATGAAGTACCCTTGCCGAATGACTGACTGACCCAAGAATCCTGGGTGATTTGGAGCCAAACAGGAAGAGAAAGAGAAAGGTGAAGACAGAGAGGAATGTGGCTGGGAACAGGTGGATAGTCAGACAGCATCTGGTTTGTCAGGAAAGGAAGTCTTAAGAATCCCTGCAGTCTGAGTGGCCTTAGCAGGAGGAGTTTGTTTACTACTCTTTTTACCTTTAGAAGGAGAGCGAGATTGCCTATGAACAAAGGCTGGCTTAGAAGGGTAGTTTCACTGAAATGTAGGCACAGGAGAAACAAAGACTAGCTTAAGCTCCTGTAAAGCCTTTTCCTTGTCCTGAAGAGACATAAATAAACCAGCAGCCACTTCATCAAACAAAAGTTTATTATCCAGAGGAGCATCCATCAACTTATCCTCACTATCATCGGGCAAAGGTTGAAGCCTAAGCCAAGAATATCTCCTTAGAACTGTACCAGAATCAGCAGCCCTAGAAGAAGCATCTGTTGCATCATAACTACATTTAATAGAATGACAAACTACATGAGAGGAAGTCCCAAGCCAGCAAAGAGTAGAAGATTTACTTGATGTCTGGCAGATAAAGAAGCTGACAAGCCTGAGAAAGAAGAGCCAAGACATATCTAGAGATATGGGTCTAATAATTAATTAATAGCCCTAAAAGCTAGGGTAGCTGTATAAACCTTTTTAGCAAGCCGATCCATGGTTCTGTCCTTAAAGAAGGCAGTAACTTGGATGAAGGAAGCAATTGAGATGGCTTATTAGAGGTGACAGATTCCACAGAAGAGTCAGCAGCAGGACATTTAAACAAAAAGGAACAATCCTTAGGCACCCTATAAAACCTTTCATACTTCTTGGGAGCAGGAGGCAGAAAATCCGGTGCTTTAGAGGCATTGGAAAAAAAACATCCAATAAAGCAGCCAAGATAGGAAGAATGGGCGCAGGTTTAGGAGATTCTTTCTGCAGTAACTCATAGTACCTCTTATGGGTATCCGAAACCTGGGCACAATCCCACTGAAAAAATCCATCATCCTAGAGATTGTGTCCCCAAAGGAAATTTCTTCAGAAGGATTATCTAGAGTATGAGATTCCTTCTTCAAACCCATAGTTTAAAGGAGAAGGAATCTGGGTAGGATAAGCAAGGGATTCATCATCAGAATCCAACTCTTCCTCAGAAGAATTCAATATTCTGGGCCTTATAGGGGAAGAAGAGGACCAAGGAGGAGCAGGAACAGAAACCCCTTGAGGAGGCCGTAATGACAGCAAAGCACTAAACAACCCCTGAGTAAAGGCCTGCCACTCACTTTGTGGATCCCTAGGAGAAGAAGAAACATGATTGGGGACATACATCCAAGAAAACTGTGAAGGCCCAGACTCAGGATGGCATTCCACAACTGTAGTAGGAACCTCTTCCCTAAAGAGAGACTGTGAAACCCCTCTAGACCCCTCAGAAACAATCAGCCATGGTCCCCCCTGAACGCTCGAAATGGACACCTGTAGAGACTCTTCGGATGTGCTGCCCACCAAATCCTCACCAGCCTCCAACCCAGAAGTGATAGATGAATCTGGCAAAATAACTGGACAAGCCTCCTGGTTCATAATAATCTTGGGAGAAACTCCCAGCAGAGGCTGGGCAGCAGAACCTTCAGGTCTTACCTTATGCATCTTCTTCTTCCCTGACGGCTGACCCACGGGGCAGGGAGTTCAATCCATAGTATCTTTAGCAAGAAGTTTAAAACACTGGTTCTCAAGCTACAATGAAAGGGAAGAAAGCCTACTAGAAAGAGTTTTAGGGACAAACGCCTGACAAATTGAACAAGACGTATGGTCGTGAGCAGCAGCCTTATCATGGCAGTCTTTATGGGAAATCTGTCTCCCACACTGGGATTTACCCTTCCTGGATGACATTAATTGCAAGCAGCACAAAACAATCAAAAAAATAACAAAAAACCCAACTTGGTACTAATCTGCAATGGCGAGGACTTCAGCAAATAGGATTAATCACCGGAAAGCCAATAAACAGAAAAATGTCAAAAAATGGACAGAGGTAACAGATCATTGGTTAAAAACAGTGTCTGGACTGGTAGCAAAGAACTTCTGAGGATGGCATGCCTGAACATCACCTTTATGATTTATGCTATGCAAGGAATGTGTAGATGACATTCAACTTACCTTAAAGCAACAGTAGACTTTGGTAAACTGACCGGACAGTGGCTTCATGGCAGGGAATCCCTATTTGCAATGAATGCTGCAGCAGTGAATGTAAGGACTTCTGGATGGGCCAATGATTCTGGCCAAAGCTCTCAAGTAGAGCAGCTCCACCTGTATAGTGGAACTGGTATTGCAGGCATAGAACCTGCCTACAATAGCAGGTTTGATATACAGATGGAGCAGCTCAGCCATAAGACAAGTCAACACCATATTTTTATCTGTAGGGTAGAGTGGTGAATACAGGCATGAAGACCAGCAGGGCTGTTCTGTATGTATTCTCCATGTTAAACAGGATGGACATGGATGCAGGCCACAAGCCAAACAGGAAATGCAATCTTTAAAAAGAAAAAAAAAGAAGCCTTTCCTCATAGAAATTGAGAGATGGCAGCACTATGTATTACAATATATGTGAGCAGAACACGGTAGGCCACCCTTCCACTCCACTCTCTCTGCCTGTAATAAAGTTCCAACAAAAAAAAAAGAAAAAGATTCTCAACTTGGTATTCACATTATCTCCTGAAAATATTAAGTATTCTCACACCACTTTTGATAATTGGTACTCAACATCTTTCTGCTATGTCTGCTGGTCACAGTTCAAGCTTCAGAAAGTATCTTCCTATACCATTTGGAAAAATGAGAAACCAGTTTAAAACTTATTCTTTTATTTTATTTTATTTTTCCTCAAGCAAATCAACTTAGTGCAACATTACAATTTAGAAGTATGTTTAGGTGTAAAGTATTTCAGTAAAAGTCACTCAAGTGGCTAAGGACCAAATTCATGATGTTATCTTTAATGCCAATAAAATAAAAGTGCAATTGTTTCTATATGACATGCTGTAGAAGAAATGCTATGAAGAAAGCTCTTAGGCCAATTTTGTTAAGTTCAGGGAGCTTCACAATAGGATTAAATGTTAATTATGCAGAGTATATGAAGTTTCCTCCTAAATAAATAAACTGCACATAAGCTAGATCAAAAATCATTCTGAAATATTTCTTGTCTGCTTTCTCAACCCTGACTTAAACAGCTCCTACTCTTATACTCTTTTACCGTAGTACTAGTAGTAAACCACTTCTCTCTCCCCCCCCTCAATATTTTTTAGTAATGATTTTTGACTTCCTAAGTGATAGTAAGTGATAGCAACTGAGTAACTCAAAAGGACACTCTGCAGTGTTTTAGTTCTTATAACATTATATCCATTTAATTTTAACACATCCCATGAAGCTTAAGTCCAAAACCAAGTACCTGTACACAGAACATCAAACTCAGTGGTAAAGCTATAGCACTCCCAATCTTTATTTCCATAGGCCTCTTAATTCTAGAAATCGATTCAGAAAAATGTTCTTGTTAATTGCTCAACACTGTGTGGCCAGTTAGCCCAACAGAGGAAATATGAGATTCAAAGACAGGTATGGCCACAATGAGGAAATGAGGAAGACCTAATTATTGCTTCATTAGCATGTGTTTTAATTGCACACTGATACTGTAAGACCAGACCTGACTGATCCATGAATCATTTTAGCAAAGGTACCCTCTACACACACACACACACACACACACACACACACACACACACACACACACACACAAACAATAATTACTTACATAACACGTCTGTGTATTTTGGATGTAAAATAAGCCTGTAAAATAACTCCTCCAACAACAATTACATATCATACAGCGACTGCGAAACATTAGACTGAGGAATGTAAGGAGAGTTAAAAAATGACTTTACAGATGGAGAAAAAACTCAGTCATGCTTTCAAAGTGCATTTACTGCTCATCTGTTAATGCTGTTTATTGTAGCAGAGTTTTTATTTTATTTTATTTTATTCCTTTGGGACATTTTTTATGTGAGAGTAGGAAACCCCTAGCCTTCTGAGCATTCTTCTTGCTCCAGGCTTTACAGTTGTTTTATTATTGGCAATGACATTTAAGTGCAAACTTTAGTGTTGCATAGCAGGACCTGCTACTCAATTTGGCTAGGCTGCTTTGGGCTACACTTCCTTGTCAAGAACTGCTTCTAGATTAATATTTTCTAACTGTATTTGGTATATGGCAACAGAGGGCACTGCATTTTATAGATTAAACTGGTTTGTTTTAAAGTGTATACAACTGTCTGTCGTTCCATGTATCCAACTTGGTCTCTCATGTAGTTTTCACAATTGTTAATGGTTGCTTCTGGAACTTGGCTGTTAATGAGCTGTTGCTGTTTGTTTACAGGAATTCCTTGATGGTCCCAGCTTTGCAGCACCATTGTGTGTGCTGCTGTTGCTGGTCTCATTTGTTTTAGGAATTCCTTGTTGCTCCCACTTTGCTGTATTTTTCTGTGCTCCTGCTGTTGTTTGTTTATAGGAATTCCTTGTTGCTCCTAGTTTTCCTACACTGTTGTGCCTGCCTCTGCCGTTTATTTGTATGGATTCTTTGTTGCTACCAGCTTTGCTGCTCTGTTGGGTATGCTGCTGCTGCTATTTGTTTATAATTTTTTTTATTACCTAGAAGTCAGCTGCTCAAATTGCTGTTACTGTTATAATAGCTGCTTCCAGGCCAGTTTATAGCCATCATCACCAGCTGTTGATATCTATATTTCCCGTTGTAATTAGGCCATTTTTTGCAGAAACTATATTTTTGCTGCATTTTGGCAGCCTAGTCTGATAAATTGTTCTGTGGCACCCACTCTTATTGACTCTTTAAAAGATGTGTTTTGTGGCACCTGAGCTAAACAATTTTCATTTTTGTGTGTGTTATTCAAGCCTTAAAATGTATGTTGTATGGAGTACAAGCCATCTGTCCACATGTACTATTAGTAGCACAATACCAAAGTAGACTGTATGTATTTTTTTTTCTGTCTGTATAGTCATCATTCTAATGCTATTATTCATAATTTGTGGACTGCTATCTTACTACTGTAATAGCGCACCATGCCACACTATAGTCATGTACTACTCTTGGATATTACTGTGTTTAAGATATATTGTCTCTCCCGCCCTCATACTATTATTACACGGAATGTTTGTGCTGTATTGAACTGTTGCTGTGTACTACTCTCAGGTTAGACTATATTATGTTTCTCCCTGCAGGTATATCTATTTGTTGCATCAGTATTGGTACATGTTTACCTCAATGTGTATATCACCTTCACAGCACAGTTTGTCATCTTGACATATCTCTTCTGTCAAGTGACTTAATTTGTTCAATATATCATTCCCTCCCTCAGCAATTCTACTTACTTGGAAATTATAGAAGCCTCAGCTATCAATATCTCTTTTGTTGTCAGCCTTATTGAACTTGGTGTTCTGAGACAGTGTGGGATCTGTCTAATGCTCAGCAAAAAGCAGCTACTATTGGGGGAACATGAAATAACTTATGATAGGTGCAATTTTGTATATACAGATATATATATATATATATATATATATATATATATATATATATATATATATATATGTATATATATATATATATATATATGAATGAAAATGTCCAAAGCTGGAAGGAACACCACCAAATAGCTGTTTCAAAGAACAGGATACCAAATACTCCTTCAGAAGTTTAAAACCAGAAAAGTTTAATGCAATAATGTGAGCGCTTTCGCGGACCACACATCCGCTTCTTCAGACATAATGAAACAAAAGAATGCTTCTACATTTGTAGTAATAGTTGACCAATCAAACAAAAAAACAAATTAATTAATTAGCTAATTAAAACAAATTCAAAATGAATGACATATTCTTAAAGCAACTCCATCATCTTAAAACACTTCATAAAAAATAATACAAAATGTGTATGTTGATATATATAGAATCAACAAAATAAATATTATACATAATAAAATATAAATATAAATACAATTATGTAACATCAATAATATACTGAATAAATGATGTGTAGGAATACACAAAAAACAATGTTATTAATGTTAAATAACTATTACATGATGTAGCTATCTTAAAGTTCTAGCCTTCAAATAAGGTTTAAGAGAGACAGTGTCATTCAGACCTCTGCCGTGGTGCGTGGCGAGCCTTATGATCCATTTAACCTCTGCTAATTCTGTTAAATTTATAATAACACCCATTCGTATATTTACTTGTTGTATATGCAGCACTTGAAATTGGAACACATGCTCAATGCCTTCCTGCATGGTGTGTTTTGCCAATGCACTGTAGTCTTGCCTCCTATTGAGGCAATATGCATGGTCTCTAATACGTTCCCTAAGAGTTCTGTTGGTCTTACCAACATAGAAACGAAAACATAATAAGCAGTGTGCCACGTAGACTACATTTTTAGAATTGCATGTGCTATTGTTACGTAGCTCCCATAATCGCCCTGTATCTGGGTGTTTAAAAAAGCGTGACTCATCAATGTATTGGCATTGCATGCAACAGCCACATTTTCTAGTGCCACCAAAATTACTGGGTGTTATGTTGTCTACATCAGTTACAAAATTATGATAGCAAAGCTGTTGTTTCAGTGTTCTCATATTACTATAAGTAAAATTGGGAACTGGCCCAACAATGTCTCTCACTCTCTCATCAACCATCAAAATATTCCAATTGGAAATAATAGCATGCTTCACTCTATCTAAATTATTACTATAAGGAAGAATAATAGATTCTCTCCTCTGCTGCTGACCAGAAGGCACTGCAGCATCATTAGTGTTCCTGTCCGAATAATAGGGTCTCACCCTAGTTCTCCTCAGAACATCCACTTGTGAATAAACTCTGGATATCTCCTGGTGACTGTATCCCCTCTTCTTCAATCCCAATTCAAGGTTACAGAGTTCGTTCTTTAAAGAGGTTTCCTCACATGATAATCGGGATAACCTCATAGTCTGCCCCTTAATAATGTTGTTAAAAACCATGGGACTATGCATACTTGTTCTATATAAATATGCTGGTTTATAGCATGGTTTGCGATAAATTTTAGTTTTATAACAAGTGGATTCACAATATATCGTCACATCCAGAAAATTTATACTCCTACTGGAAAAATCTACAGTAAACTTTAAAAATGAATCCATGTTGTTCAATTCATTGACAAAGGAAATGAGCATATTGTGTGTACCCTTCCAGAGAAAGAAGAGATCATCTACAAATCTTCTGTAAAAAAGTATATTCAAATTATTCAGTATGTATTCCTTTTCCCAGGCAGCCATGACTAAATTGGCATAGCTGTTGGCACAGCTAGTGCCCATGGCTACCCCCTTACGCTGTTTATAACATTTGTTCTGAAAAACAAAAATATTTGATTCCAACATTAACTCTAACAGTAAATTAAGAAAATCTACTTTGCCATTGTCAATCACATCACATTCAGAAAGTAACTTTTTCAATAAAGCTAAACCTTCTGTATTCGGAATACAGGTAAAAAGTGATGTTACATCCATAGTTACAAGCAATATCCCATCTATGGTGTCAAGATTAAATACAAATGTGTACAAATCAGTTAAATGTTCTGTATCTCTTAAAATATAAGGAAAAGCCAATAATGCTTTCTTCAGTTCTGAATCAAGTATATAGAAAGCGGTTCAGTCAACCATCCTGAACCTGACACTATTGGTCTAAAAGCAGGTTTGACCGGATTTTTGTGTATTTTGGGTAGCCCGTGAAGGCTAGGTATAATAGGATGTTGCACAATGAAATAATTAAACAAATCATCACTTATAATATTCATAAGTTTGCATTCAAGCAAACTATTATGAATGTTAGTTTGTATTTCAGAAACAATACTATATGGTACTAATTCATAAGCTTCATCCGCTAATATTTTTAACATTGTATCAAAGTAATACTCAGAATCTAACACAACTACCGGTCCGCCCTTATTTGCAGGGTGTATGACAATATTGCCATTATCCTTCAATTTATTTAATGCCTTTAACTCATTCCTGGTTAAATTATTATTTTTGATGTTCATGCTTACTTAACCTGGTGGACTTTTTTGAAAATGTCATCAAATCAAAGGATGAAAGCAAAATGGTGCACACCGGATGCCGCATACTGACAAAAGCTTTTGACACAATTCCCACTCAGAGATAATAGAAAAGCTAAATAAACTGGGAATGAGCTCTTATGTCACAAACTGGGAATAAACTCCTATGTCACCTGCTAGACTGCCAAATGGATCACAGATAGAATACAAGAAATCAAAATAGGGGAAGTTACCTCCACAAAGAGACCAGTCACCAGTGGAGTCCCCTCAGGAGTCTGTCCGGAGACCTCTCCTGTTTGGCAGCTACATTTATGATGTAAAAGCCAATATCAAGGGCTCTGTCTAACTAAATTTTCAGATGACTGCAAACTAGTTGCAGTCACTGAATCTCCATATAACTTAGCCATCCTGTAGGAAGATTTGCCCTAAATAAATAACTGGGACCACAATTATGGAATAAAACTAAATATCAAATAATGCATTATTGTATCCTTTGGGAAGTTATCGACTTCAGGGAATTACCACATTAGCAATATATCTCTATGAATTGACACATTTGTGCAGCATTTGAGAATTTATATGGACAGTGACCTAACTTTTGACCAACATATGTCCATTGTTTAAAAGAGTCCTTCTATATTGCACAGCTTATAAACAAAGGGATTATGTCTAGATCTAGTGATGTCATTGTTTCTCGCATTGATTAGACCAGTCATTGACTATAATTCTCTCTTTGATATGTATACATCCAGACATATGCAACATCTGGATCACCCACAGAGGTACCTTACTAAGAGGATACAAGGCCTAAATAACATATCCTATGTGGACTAACTCAAAGCCCTGTCACTGTACTTGATATCCAACAGACTACTAAGAAGTGACTTGTGTCTGACATACAAGGCCCTCTGACCAAATACTGAAAGATTTACTGCATGTCAGCAATACAAATGGCATCAAAAATACTTGGTCTAGGGATCTAAATCACTTCTGCAACATCAGCAGAACATTTTGGAGGGACAGGTATATCTCACAGAGAAGATCACTTCTCTGTAACAGACTCCCCATCCACGCAAAACAAAGTTCATCCCTGTCCATATGGAAACATTATCTTTATAAATAAAACAGAAAATTTACCCCAGGACTGTCCCCTGCACTACTAATGGACAGAGGCAGCTCATAAATGCTTTATCCCATGCATAGTTCCCCTCAAGTTATCTGTGGTATAATCCCAGTTATTCTCATTATGGATAATATATAATTATTGACTGTAGGATGGGATAGCTTAATTTGAGCACAAATGAAGTGCAAATGGGAAATTAGCTAGACTTATAATAGCCTGTTAGGGCAGCTAGCCTAGTACTTACCTATTATACAACAACCCCCCATTAATATTCCAAAACATGCACGCTGATTTGTCAGCATGCACATTATAAATCAAAGACTTCTACTAATGGAAAAATGTCCAGTTGCCCAGACTTTTTCCATTAGTATAAGTCTTTTTTTTTTCTTTTCTTTTTTTTTTTACAGCAAAGGAGAATGCAAGATGTCTGTTGGTTTATAGAAACTGTTCCGCTATGTTAAAGGAGTTTAAGATAGCTAGATGGCTTTAAAAAAAGTAACGGAGATCTTCCTTTCTCCGTTGCTTTTTTTAAAGCTGTCTCGCTATGTTAAATGGGCTTAATATAGTGAGACAGCTTTAAAAAAAGCAACAGAGATTCTATGTTGCTTTTTTTAAAGCTGTCTCACTATGTTAAACTCCTTTAACATAGTGAGACACTTTGTAAAAAGCAACGGAGATCTTGCTTTCTCCATTGCTTCCACCCACAGCTCTGATGTACTGCGCAAGCATACGCATGCACAGTACATCAGAACTGCTGCAGAATACCAGACAGCTGCAGAAGGGCAGCACGGAGGCATTACACAATGCCATTATGTAAGAAAAGTATTTTTTTCTTAAATAATGTCATTGTATAATAGCAATACCCCACTTCTGGGTGTGGGTAATGCTGGATTTACCCACGGTTGTCTTTGTTTGGCCACTCGGGCTTTGCCCTCATGACCAAACCACACCAACCATGGGTAAATTCAGCATTACCCACACCCAGGCATGGGTTATTGCTTAATGAACCTATGGAACTAAGTAATAAGCTGGTTATGCCACCAAACCTGAATGCATCAATGCAAGCACTTCACTTTCTAGGTACAAACCACATTCCACATATCACTTACAATCCCTACCAGGGTGATGATATTATCTTTACAGAAATTATGGCAGGTGTGTACAATCTGCAAACAAGGAAGGATGTATGCAGAGTAACAATGGCAAAACCTCACTTCAGTGGTGGAAATGGGCACTAAATAGTATTGCATGGCATAATCTCACTGGATCTCTATTTAAAGATCTTCACCTAGATGGCAGAGGGACCAGGATTGTGAATATGTTTATGACCTTTAGTCTCACTCACACAAGGCAGCTCAAGTGATATAATCTTTTTGCCAAAAGCTGTATTATTGCCTTTTCTCAATTATTACCATAAGGATATGTTTTACAAATCTATTGGAGACTTGTAGGGATGAAGTTGACAGCTTTCGATCTTTGTTTTTAGGAACACTCACATTTTATAACAGATTTAAGTAATATCAGTCCAATAAATAAAATGCAAACAACAAAGAACATTCGGAGATTATCCTGAACCATACACTATCCTTACATAACACTGATTGTACGTCCTTCAAGTACACCAGCTATGCTAGAAAAATCCTTACTGTAAATCTATACAGTTGCAATAATGAAAATACACAGCTATCCTTTAGACATGTAAAGGTTTTCAGACTGGTAATCATAAATAATCTAGACTACAAAAAATCCTGTACAACTCTGGCTAATTATTATAGGTATAGATAGCTATTTTTGTGCCCAGTGCCATCCCTTGATCTGGCACCCCATCTTCCAACTTAAGAATTACAAAAGCTCCTTGGTCTTGAGCAGCAAGAAAAACAATTGCTGGTAATGCAAGGAAGACCAATCAGGATTATGCCTCCTAACACTTTTCATCCAGAACAGCTGCCATTTTGTTTCACTCTAGCTATGCTCTGTTAACTATTAATCATATTAGTAAATTTAAATGCAAAATTCCAAAAGTTTAAGGTGCCTATAAATCAAATTTCCCACAAGTTAACTGAAATGTCTCATTTAATCTCTTGTTTATCACTGCAGTGCTTGGGCTCTTTCAATATTTTCTCCATGAGTTAACAAAAAGCTCTTGTTTGTCAGTGTAAGTGCTTTAACAACATAGATTCATAGGTAGGTACTAGGCTATCAGCCCAAGGGCCTATGTAAACCTAGCCAACAAGGTTCCCTGGCTTTTGCCCCCCAAGATAGTTATTTTCCTGTGCCCCTGTTGAGCAGAGCCACAGAAGTGATCCTCGGGGTGAATTTCCTATTTCCCATCCACCCATCAAGATTTTTCTTGAAGAGTGCTAATGAGGAACTCTGCTTGACATAGATAGATAGCTTGTTCCAGATTATGGGAAGTTGCTGGGACAGGAATCTATCCCTCCAGCATGTTCTGTTTATTGTGGTGACAAGATTTAGGTCCCTAGAGTGTGTATCAGGGATTGGGATTTCTGTAGATGTAGCATGTCCAACAGCTCTGTGTTTGACATAGCTTTGTATGTTAGGCAGAGATCATCTCGGAGTAGGCAATATGCTACGGAGTAAAGGTGGAGTTTTTTGAGACGGTCAGCATAGGGCATCTGTTTGAGTCCTGTAATCCTCTTTGTGAGGTACTTTTGTGGCCTTTCCAGCTGTTGCAGATGTTTTGTGACGTACATTCCAAAAGGGGCATTGTACTCTATAATGGGCCTAATGAGAGCCGAGTATAGGGGAACAATGACTTCTTTTTTCCTGGATGAGAACCCTTTTGTGATGAGGTGTGCCATGTAGAAGGACTTCCTGCCCACTGTGGTGATGTGATTATCAAAGGAGAGACTACTGTCCACCTGAGTCCCAAGGTCTCTTATCACACCTTCGACATTACGTGGACTGGTGGGGTGGAATATTTTTGCTTTAGCATTAAGTAGACTGCCGCCTATCCATGATGATAATAAGAAAATCAGCAAATTAATATCCATATCCACATTAGCCATAGGTATGTGTAAAATACATTTGAGCCATTCAAGTCCTGTAGCAAAAGTCCCTTCTTTCTAACAACAGTTCATTATAAAGATTAAAGTGTCTCTATCTTAGAACATTGCCAAATACAAGTGAAAGAAATCAGTTGTTTGAGTGAGATGGAAGAAGCATTAAGGAGAACTAGGAACAGAAAACAATAGTTTATGCTGTGCAGTATGTACATTATATAGCATCAAGCATTGTCAGTAAATATATTTTGAAAATAGCAAACACTTATAAAACCCTCTCAGTATTGTGCAAGGCTATTCACACTACAACGAACAGAGAGGAAATGGAATGTCAAAAGCCATGTAGAGACTACATGAAGATTATCATTCCTTGCAGAAAAGTTTGTATGCTGTGACATTTGTATACATAGAAATTAAGCCACTAATTACATGAAGTATATTTAGGAGGGGTGGGACTAGTTTGCATGTATTTTTTTGTGTGTGTGTTGACTCCATGTATGTTTATTATGTTTTAGAGTTATAGTTATATTTTGACCATTTTTTGAAGGTCTGCCTCGACAGGAAAGCAGTATACAGACCATATGTCAAGTTGCTGGTGGGGTGGAATATTTTTTGCTTGCATTATTTGGATTTCTTTTTATAATTTCTACAAATCATGTTAGCTAAGATACATACTTCATTTTTATTTTTATATTTTCCTAAGAGATAGTGGTATTATGCCCTCTACGTATTACGTGGTTTGTGTAATTGTAATAACAGTTCTCACTGCAAGAAATGCATTGCATGCTGAAGCACAATTTTTCATTGGTGGAACACATGGCTGTATTATGCAATGGTCAACGTTCATTATATTGACCGATAACATAATTTCTGGGATGTTTCCTTTTCTTTGTGTTTGTGCGACCCTTGAGTTAGTATATTTTATTTCAGGAAGTGTGGCAGTGGACCCCACATTGGTTGCTTGGTAGAGGTGAACTGACTGTGTAAAAGTTGTTTTTTTTTTTCTTTCTGCATTCACCAATGTAACTTTTTGGTTTACATGTATGATTACATTTTACATCAATTTTAATTGTGATTGCTGATAAGCTTGTTTGATGATTTGCTTTTCAATCAAATTCACCCGTAATTCATTATATATTCCTATTTATACATACACATACTATATATATATATATATATATATATATATATATATATATATATATATATAGATATCTGCGGTGGTACAGCAGTAGTGTTGTTACCTCACAGCAAGAGGTTCCCCTGATCGATTCTCGACTGGAGTGCCTTTTGTGTGGAGTCTGCATGTCCTCCCCGCAGTCAAGTGGCCTCCGAAAGACATGCGTGAATGGGCTTGCCTTTGCTGAAGGTTGGGCGTCAGGCTGGCAACTCGGCACTATAAAAATCGACTGCCAATCATTAGCGGACCGGTGTTCCGCTGTGGCGACCTCTAACCGGGAAAATACAAAAAGACAAACAACAACAACTATCTATATATATATATATATATATATATATATATATATATATATATATATATATATACATATAGATATATGGATTCACTTTAGAAGCTCGAAATACTAAAATATCAAAATTCAGTATTTCGAGCCCATAAAGTGGAATCCTGAGAACAGAGAAAGCTCAGAAGTGCGAAATTCAAAATCTCAAAAAACAGCGGTTTTGAATTTTGCGTTTCTGAGGTTTTGCTATTGTTATGGATTCAGGTAAGTGTGTGTATTAAGGGTTTTGGGTGGGGGCTGTGATGTGTGTCCATGTGTTTTGTTGCTCTGATGTGTGTGTGCGAGGAGAATGTAGCTTGTGTGGTAGTGTTTTGTGTGTGTTTGTGTATAGTACAACCTTGGAGTGAGAATATTTAAGAAGGGGTGGTGTGGGGGGTGCAGGGTGTCTTCCTCCCTGCTTTTATGTCGTAAAGAGCTTGCGTTTGTGTGTGGGGAGGCTGGTGTGTGTGTGTGTGTGTGTGTGTGTGTGTGTGTGTGTGTGTGTGTGTGTGTGTGTGTGTGTGTGTGTATGTGTGTGCAGTAGAAGTACAAAATTCAAAATCTCCGGTATGTGAGATTTTGAATTTCAAGGTTCTGAGTTTTCTTGATTTCAAAAATTCAATTTTATAGCTTCATATATATATATATATATATATATATATATATATATATATATATATATATATATATATATATATATATATGTATATATATATATATATATATATATATATATATATGATTACATCATGAATGCTCAAATGTTAAAAGTAAATATCAACACATGCAAGATTTACAAGAACAATTTTGAGCATTTATATTACTAACAAATGAAATGACCAAACATCCAATATATCACAAATGGAAACATAGCTGCTGTCTTGCTCTATTTTAAAGCACAATTCACATGTACCAACAGACTGCTTATCCCCCACAGCAAACTTACGTCAAAATAATGTCACAATACATTATCCATGCAATGACTGCACTGTAGAACTGTAGATTGTGTGGAATATACACCACACATACAGTTGTGTATCCCTAAGCTAGAAATTCATAGTGCTAGCTTATATAACTTATATTAAAGAAAAATGTTTATAGCTAAATGACAATAATTCTGTGTGTTATGCAAATTAGTAGCAGCAGCATTGTCAAGCAGTCTAACAGTATAAAAGGCATTATCTCAGAGTGTCATGTTAGGTTGAACACCTGAATCACTAGCATGATATTTTACTCTGTCCACCTCATTATTAACATGATGCATGCATACATGCATGCATTCCATACATAAATCATGTCACAGGTAATAGCAGGTTGGGGGCTGTTTATACTCTGTCACAGATTGGGATGATTCTTATTTAATAATTGTGCAAATGTAAGAACAGTATATAAGCCGTGTGCATGATGCTTGTATTCCACTATGCGCATAGTTTCTAAGTATTCTGACAGGTCTGTTGGATAACTGAAGTGCAATGCTCACTCAATACTAAGCTTCCTATATTTAATTAGAATAATGCCTAATATCATGAACCAAGTAAAAGTAAAGTAAAATGCACATATTGTATATTAAATATTTTATTGACCAGTCTGAAGATGAAGTTAATAACTTATCGAAGAAGAAAATATCCTGCTGAACTTATTAAATGTCTGTGCATGACATGACATCCTCTTTCCTAATTGTTTATCTTCCTAAACTGGTTTTAAATCTGATATCTAAATGTTTTATTCAAAAGAATTCTTTAACTGTGATCAGGGTTGCCTCTGTTTTAAATATTTAAAAAAACCTAGCCAATCAAGATAGCTTCTTAATCCTCTTCCATAGTCATTTATTATTTTATTTCTCGTTTTGGAACCATAAATTCAAATATGGTAGCATAGTGGTCTTAAAATTGATCTCAAAATAAAGAATTAGAGATGAGCCTTTTAATTACAGAGCAATTCACTACAAATAACTTGTCACTGTTTTAAAACAAATGTCTTATAATTAATGCAATAATTGAAATGAATGGTACTACACAGTTAGAAGGTAATGTAAACATGAGACATGATGAAATCACTAAACATTATCCCAAGTTACTTGTGAGTTTTATAAAATAGATAAAAGACAAAAACATTAATAGGGAACTATACTACAAAATTCTATACAGCAAAATCTGTGGTCCTTCCTTTATTTACAGTTTGTTCAGAAAATGTACTAGTCAGTGATATAGTTGACAAGGATTGATATAGTAAAGCAACACCTCTTTGTCTCCCTAAAGTAAAATAAACTAAAATTATTTCCCTTGAGAAGCGATACATATGTAAAGCACCAAACCCCTGAAATTACAATTTGTCCTCTGAGGAAGCTTAATTGATAAATGGTCTATACTGTATAAATGCTAACTAAATCACATTGTGTTAGAAAAAAAGAAGAAAATGTGGATTAATAAACATAAATATTAGTGACAGATACCTTGCTGTCCATAAACTCTATGTGAGTACCTTAACATCTAGCATAGTTGCCGATCCTATGCCATTATCTAATCCTTGCCTTGTTATGTCAAAGGCAGTTTTGAAACAGTTCATTGGCATGCAGAGTGCCAGGGTTTCATTCATATGATTTGTTTGGATCACACTTTGAATGAAGCAACATATTAGGATGTATTTCTTAAGGTGTATTGGTCACTTTCTGAAGCCAGTGTAAATAATAATCCCTTCAACTTTTATATGGCCTCCTTAATATATGCAACACTGAATTATTCAGTTTTTGATTGAAAAAAGAAATCTTGGTTTTGCATTTTAGTTTGTTGATAAGGACAGCCCCCTGAAAATTTTCTTGGAGGTTAAACTTGCTGCCATGACATCATAAAAGACTGGACATACAGTATCTCACTATCTAAATTAATGTTTAGTCTACTGTATTTTCATGCTCACTGGATCAGTAGGAGTTTTTGCTTCCTTTAAAGAGAAGCTGTCAGCTAGTTCTTGCAGGTGGAAGACCATACATTGAAATTTCACGTGACAATGTAGTAGTGAAATGACAATGTAAGTAGAAGCTGCTTTTCTAAAGAAAGAAATTGCTTTTGCTTCCCACAATGCTTTGCAGCTGTATGAAAATCAGTATATAGTATGTATCATTGTTTAATTTTGTTGGTCTGGTTATACAGAAAAATTGAGTGAAAAATTAGGCTAAAGAATGGTACACTATAATCTTTATTTTTTCACATTAATATAATTAGAAATTACATAATTGTAAAAATGCTTCAGAAATTGACCTATGCAATTTAAGTAGCCCCCCCTTCTGTCACCCAATTGTTCCCTTTCTCCCTTTGATATTTCTCTAGAGAGATAGATGAGCCTATTTGTATGTGGTGCTACATCTCTTTAATCACCCTCTACCTGTTTTTTATAAGTGGTAAGGTGAAGGCTAAATGTAGTGTTAGCTTTTCTAAAAAATGGAATAGAAAAAAAGTACAAGTGACGTGGCTGTTCTCAAACTCACTGTGTGTTTACTGTTGTTGAGAAACAACAATTCCTACAGTCTTCACACTGGTAAAATGATCTATCAAGTTATTCTACAAAGACATTTTTTTTAATTTAATTTATTAATAGGAATGATCCCAGGATACTTTACTGTTTATGTTTTTAATGTTGTCAACTATGTTTTCAGATTTTTTAGGAGGAGTTACAAAAGTAGTATTATTGTTATTTTTGATGATGGATAGTTAAGCAGGGAAGTGAAATGGTCCAAAGACCCATTTCAGTCTTGATCTGTGTAAATCAGGAAGGAGTACAGACATTTCATTGTACAATAGCATTTATACACCTGTTTAAATTTGCATTTTGATTGAATACTATTACAGAGTTTCAGTATGATAAGAAACAAAACAAAACAACTGTTGGAAAACACTACCTTAATATAGTTGAAGTAATTACACTGGCAAAAGAATCCAGAGTAAATGGAATCAACTACTCATACAGTTGCATATGTTAAGCTAACAATTGCCTAACAAAGAGATACAATGTTTATTAAGTTATTTAGCCTTTGTCGACTGGGTTAGTCTCACTAGACTTAAAGCCTCTTTTCAGGGGAGACAGATTGTGGCATTTATACTACTAAAGGAAATTTGGTTAGACTAGTGGGAACTTCCCCTATGCATCAATGTTGTGAGTGGAAACCATTTTGCCTGAGCACTTCCTGTTTCCATTCCAGGAACAGAGATGGCTTAGAGAAACAGGGAGGAAGACTTTGAGAGGAGATAATGGAGTGGTGATAGAAATGGAGGAGAAAGCCAAAACTGAGACCAGCAGATGCATGCAGGATTCTGAAGAGATGTTTCAAAGAAATCTGTTTGATGGAGATAAGTTGGCAAATGATGGATGCATGATTGATGATTTACTTAAAGAAATGGTGATGCAGAGTGGGCCAGAAAATGAAGGAGATATTACTTGGTGGTGGTGGGGGGGCTTTATGGAGAAAATACAAAAGGAGGAAGCAGAGAAAATCCTGAAGAATAGTGGTCAGATGGTATGAAAAGAAAGTAAAAGAAGGCAAAAGGGGAGCAGTAGAAAAGAAAAGAAAGGGAGACGGAAATAAAAAAGGAAGTACATAGTAAGGATTCATAGTAAAGAAGACAAAGAAATGGCAGATATGAACTGTGGGACAATTTAATAGCTCTTTTAGCTGTAAAAGCACATGAAGTCACAGCATTTTTTCCTATTATCAAAGAAAGAATTTATGACATTATATCTGAGACTGTTTTTTTTTTCCATGTAATATTTTATTGGAGCATATGAAAAAAAGAAATACTGCAACCCATGGAATCTTTATGTAATGAAAGCAGTTACCAGGGAAACAAAAATGAAAATCCATGTGCAATTCTGAGCAGAGGTGGAAAGAGAGACTTTAGAAGGACATTTGAAAACTTTATGTAAAGAAGTACTGGACATTGCAAAATGTTATGATAAAAGGAGTTCATGGACTGGTGGTTGGGATTGTACTATTGTGCTAAAATAGAAAAAGAAAAAATATATCCTTATACAGCATTATAAATGTAGAGGGGGATAGGAGTATTGTAAAATACTTGGGACAACCCCGTTTTTTTCTGTGGGAAAGGAGGACCTTCAATAAGTAACTGTGGTAAAAGAAAATGTTATATTTGTTGGGTAATGGGATATGGTGCAAAAATGTGATTTAAAATATTATAAATGCAACAAAATTGGACATTTATGAATGGATTGCAAAAATGAAAATGTTAAGGAAAAAGAGAAGACATGAGAAAAGAGAAGCAATTTTAGCAGTAGTAGAAAGAGAAGAAAAAATAGATGAGAAAAAATAACAAGGAGGACATAGAAGAAGGTGCTGAAGACATAACTTGGGAGTAAAAAAAATGCCATTGGTAAAGGAGTAAAAGACAGAAAAAGAAAAACTGAAGGGACAAGCACAAAAGAAAAAAAAAGAAAGGAAACAGACGAAAAGGAATATATACAGCCAATGGCTAGGGTTGGTTTAATGGTTAAAGTGTTTTACTTAGACCTAATGTAAGTATGTGATTTTCACCCTTGTGAGGGAAATTGGCTATGTTTAGAATGGCCTGTTAAGGCAACCAGCCTAGTAATGAGCTATGGAGCCACAAATCAAGGGAAAATAAACATTTTTCTACATGTGAAAAGTATTAATATAGTAAGAGGAATAGGGATTCTGAAGAGGTATAATACATGTGATGTAGATATAATTATATTAGAAGACACGTTTAGCAAATGAAAGAACATTACAAACAGAGAAACTATGGGGAAGAAAGCTAATCTTGAATTTGGAAAATGAGAGATGTTCTAGAATAGTCATATTCTGCATCAGTACAGTAAAGATATTCGATATAACTTTATCAAAAATGAGAAGATTAACTATTGTAGATTTAAAATGGAAAGAACAAGTATATAATATTATAACATTATATGCTTATACTAATGGTAAAGAAAGGGAAAGCTTATTCCATCAGATTTTAGGCTACGTGTATAGTGATATACATGAATATTGTAATAGGAGACATTAATTGCGATTTAATAGTCAAGTGCTAAAAAAAGGACATGATATAAGAAAATGTTAGAAGTTATAAGATGTGGTAGGTTAAAACTTTGGTACTAATATTAATGGACTTACAGACGGGATACATATGGAATGGAATTAGATTATTTTATAGTATTAGAATATTTAGACATAGGAGATGGGGAGGAAGTTAAAACAGAATTTTCTGATCATCTTCCAATATGGCTAGAGATAAAGGAAAACAAATGTCAGGATTCAATAAAGTCTTTGTAAGCTCTATGTAGAGGATGCATCGAATGTATCCATGTGCATGGCCATGTTCCTCCCTCAGCAATGTGTCATGCATATTAATGGTTCGGCACGCCTAAGGGAGGTTTCACAGTATGAAACCTCACAGAACACGGATAATGAATCCGTTTAACATCGAAGGCACACCCACATACCTGTCAACCAATTAAGCTGACTGAAAGCAGTAAAAAAAATATTGCTGGAGATATTGTAAGCGATTATTTCACTAATTTGGATTTATACTTTTTTTTTTTTTTTTTTTACTTTTATGTGCATGTTTGTGCGATGCACTGGGTTATTTAGCTATACTTAGCTCTTCACACTAATACATCAGACATTCACCAGGCATCTAAAAATAGAAACCAGATGGTTTCAATTGTTTTTTTTTTTTCTTTTTATGGGCATGTTTCCGCAATGCGCCTCATTATCTAGCTATGCTTAGCTCTCTGCAACCATGCATCAGACATGCACCAGACATCTAAAAATAAACCAGCTACTTTCAATTGTTTTAGCTCTGAGGTCCCCAGCAAGGCACAAACACATGCAGTGAAGCTGTTCTATGCTTACAGTAGCACCCTCACAGTATATGTGAAAATACATGAGTTCCATTCATTTCTGTTGTGGTGAGATAGGTTGAGTGATGAATAATAGTGTAGTAGGTCCAATTTCAAGTCCAGGGCAGTGGTACCTTTTATATATACTTCTGTGAAACTCTGTTAGGTGACTGAAACATCCATTCACTTTGACTTCAGTTATTGTCATATTTAGAAAAGGTGCACAATGCTAAGCATCACTTAAACATGGGTAACAGATTTTTTTCCATGTTTGCACATTGCTAAGGATCAATTAAACATTGTTTTTTCATGTTCACGCAATGCTAAGTGAAGCAGTGCATTTTTGAAAACTTCAGTATGGCAAGCAATGACGGGAATGTATCCTATTTAAAAGCCAATTGGTGGGAATTGGTCACTATTCCTTGGAGCCTAATCTTGTGTGTGGTTATGGCTGTCATGGGGGAAGGAGTGCAGTTTCGGGCACAACACTGGGGTGTTCAGGAGTCCAGGATTTTTATTGGATTCCTGGTACAGCACCATGGACCCCAACTGCTGCAGTAGAAGTACGTTGGGTCAGAATGCTTTGACCAGGGACCTGACCAGTGTGACTGGTATCCCCCATGCTGGGGAGCAGTGTCGCCACCATTATTATGACCTCCAATGAAGAAAAGTACTTTGGATCAGTGGATCCAAGAGGCACTATTGGGGAACATCCCAGAGATACCTAGGTATGTTTTCTAGTAATTTATATGTATAGCATAGCTTCCAGCCATTACTTAATGATGCTGAATACCCAGATTAAGAGTCAATGTTGTGGTTCGCTCATTGTCAGAAACATGCTGTTGATTGCAGTCAATAAATGATTAGGGTAAACATGTATGTTAACAGAAGTCCTAGGCAGCTATCCATGTGTGTAAATGCAAGATTTGAAACAACATGAATCAATAAAGTGTAAAAGGAGGCAGTGATGTGATAATGTTGTATTTCAAATAAAATGTTCAGCAGTTCTGTGGTCACTGCTTGTGGGTTCTAATTCTACACCAACCAACTGAACAATTGTGCTGTTTTTAATACTGTTTTAGCATTTCATCAATAAAACATAACCATGCTTGCATGTGAAGTGCACACCCATAGACCTGTGCCTTGACTGTCCAATTGTCAAGTCTAATCAGTGTACATGGACATAACTCTTAACTGTCACAGTTTTGCAGAATGTACTTAATATTGCCCCATATGTATAGTCTGTTTGGTATATCTTGTTTTACTGCCCAGTCTCTGGCAAATTGGTGAGAATCAGTGTCAGTAAAAAAAAATGTCAGTCCTCTGAATTGCAGATATTAGACATCTCTCTAAATGCATTTTAATGGCAAATCTGTTATTCTAACACCTTGCTGCTATTGTAAGACCACACTATGTAAGCATGTTCCCTATTGTGCCTTTGTCCCACCATTATGAATGGCTTGGGCCATAACACCTCATGCTAAGAGGTTGAGAGGTACATAAATGGAACATCATATATCCAGTACAGGCAACATTGAATGATTGCTGGATGAAATACGATCTGAACTATAGTGTGTATGTAAGGAACAGGGCAGTATTTCAAATAATAAATGTTATAGCAGTCAATAGTGTCACAAGTAAAATCTAACTTATCTAAAACTTCTTGTTTGTAGCATGTTTTGTTATAGTATTTGTAGTTACTAAAGTTCTCCTTTCTTCCCTCACCCCACCCTTTCTCATCTTATTTATTTAATCAAAATGTTTGATATTATCATTTGTCATTATCGTATTATTTGGTATTACCTCTTATGTTGTCCTTATGTATAATTAATATTGCTTTGTTGTTAAATACATTTTCATTTACATTATTTATTGTTGTGTTCATCATTGTATTATTTTTCAGTTTTTTTCCATTATTCATTATTATTTTCTTTTATCTTATTCATTACATTTGTTTGGGTTACATTTTTTTTTCCTTTATATTTTGATTTTGTTTACACAGTGCAACAAGGTAGGTCAGTTCCTGGTGATCCACCTGCCTTGCCTCCCCAGTCTGAAGCACTGGGACCCAGCACATCTGGGCTGCAGCATGGTGGCATCCTCCTACTGATCCTGCACTACTTGCTCCTTCAGGTACTTCCACCCCACATTCCGGGAGTGTGACCCCCTCTGGGATTGGAGGCGGAGGGGATGCCTATGTCTCCTGTGCACAACTGCCAGGCACAGTGCATAGGCTTGTGCAGCAGACTGTGGGCACATGCCTATGCTGGATGGAGAGCATGCTGTCCATTCTGGTGTGGCAGACTGGCCACAGGCTCAAGCATCAGCCACTGCATCCACAGGAGCAGTGAAGATGCAGTGCTGACAGTCCCATGGGTGAGGACTTGAGTCCCACTGTTACCGTGTATGATGTCCATGGGACCTCGATCCCCCCACCCCCTCCTCAACCAAGTTGTTCACCTCCTCTTGTGTCCCTCACCAACCCTTTGTGCTATCTTGTATGTCTTGTCTGTCTGCAAATGCTTCCTCACCTTCTAAACGTACCTTCCCACACATACTTATGTCCTTTCCTCAACATTGCAATCTCTCCTTAAGAAAAAAAAAAAAAAGGGTACCTGCCCTCCCCAAAAAAAATAAAATTGTCCAATACATAGCTCTACATTTCACATACATGTCCACTGGACACACTTAATTTGGTCCAATTGTCTTGACAACACACATATCTCTCTGGGGGCAACAATCCAAATTTAGCTAAAAATCTTTGGAAGTACACATTTGTCACTGTTGAAGAAATGGATAGCTATGGTTCTTTCCTATACCATTCCTACCTGCCTTTCACTGTATTTGTACCTTCCCCTGCTTGCATCCCATTTCACCACTTTCCTATATTCCCAATTTTCTTTTCTTTAAAGAATCATTGTATGATGCTGTACAAGCTAAGATGAATTGCAGTGTATTATTACTTGTATGTGAAAGCATAATAACCATGTTCAAAAAGTTCACCTATGTCCTATTTCAAACTCAGTACCATCTGATTTGAACAATAGTACATCAACCCACCAAGCCACACAGCTAATTAGTTAGCACATGTATTGTAAGCAAAACACAGTAATTGTCATTTTCTCATCCCTAAGCGTATTTACATGATGCTGAGCATTGCACTGCATTGTGCAGCAAATCTGCTAAAAGATTAATGCAAACAGGGATTTAAATGGGAATCTGGTAGAGAAATCCATCACTATAAAACCATACACATAGTAATAGATGTAAGTGAGGTATGTAACGACAGCTCTGTGTGCAATTATTTGTACAACATGTAAAAACACACCTGCTATATCACTAAGTCTGTAGATCAACCTATGAAGTGCTTTGAAAACATTTATTTTATGGTTCACGTGGTCGTGGGTTCAAATACAGCTGAGTCTAGCATTTAAAATTCATGTATGTGTACATCACCATTATAAATTCTGATATGTATGACTGTGTCATCTATTTATCCACCCAATGCAGTACAGACGGAATGTTTGCTTCTATATAATGGAGGTAAAGGGCCTACTGATAGGAACATATTTTAGATATTGCTATTACAACCCTAGAATGTGCATAAAATGTCTAGTTATGCATTAGCATGAATTCTCAGAGGAACTTGTAATATGTAATTCAAATGTGGCCCAGTAATTCCAGTCTGCAGTCCACAATGATTTTCCAGTTGTATTCCAGACAACCACAGATGTAAAAGTAACAGACATTTTTGGGAGCTGTGCTATAAGCATGGGTTGCCTGCACATACGTTCCGGTTGACTACCATGACATTATACATGACTTATCAGTTGTTTGAGTGGTTGAAATTATGGTTAATATACCCCTACCTTGTTCTGGAACACATCAAGCATGTTGCTTATTAATGATACATTTGGCTAACATACTTACCTTAAATACATACCTTAATTTCCAATGGGATGTGTTTTGTGAATCTGGCTCTGGCTGTTTATGAGGACTGCCACAATTCCCACAATTACTCTTCTGTGTTGTTGTCCTGCAAAGTCTACCTCTCTGTCTATACCTATTGCCAGCAGCAGCAGCAGATTCAGCTTGTAGCACACACAGCTGTATGTAAAAAGTGGCTACTACAAACATTTTGTCTGTGTTGATGTATCTTTGCCCCACTAATTTTCACCCCAACATATAAGAAAGGGAATGGAATCTACATCGATGCCTTATATCTTGTTGAGTAGTTGCATGGGATTGGCTGATTATACTGCAAATCAGCTGCATAGGCTGCATTTAGCATTTCTGAAGCACAGATTGGTTCAGATGCAATCAACTTGCTAATGGGAACCATCATAAAAAGGAAATTTGTAGCTAGGCAAACCAGTGTGGATGAGAGTTACTTCTTATGTCTAACTCATTGACACATTTCTTATAGAGCAGTATCTTTCAACACAGGAGTATTGTACTCCTATGTATCCATTTTGTTTCTTACATGATGCATATGTTTGAATATACCTAGGAAGAATGTGGATTCCATCAGTAAGCCTTTGTTATAACTGTACTCATGACATAGCATAGATCTCCAGCCCTGTTAGACGTACAGAGAATGTAGAGTACACCAAGGTTTTAATGCTGTGTGATAACTAAGTACACAGGTCTCCTGGGTACTTCCTTTGCTAGCAGTTGTAATAGTACACTGTTGTTTTGTTGGCACTATTGTTTATATTTCTTTTATTGTGGGGGGGTATTTTCTGCTATGGGGTACGCTACATTGGAATGCTGTGTTGGGTATATGAGCATATGTGAGTATCTGTCATAGCACAAACAGGAATATGCCACTATTGCTACTATCCTAGCTGCATCCACACCCTTTGTATTTTTGGCCCACTGTTGAATATGAGAAGGGTAATCAAGCGATGAATACCGTGAGCCTTCCTTTACTGCTCCAGCTCTACATAGTTTACTCATACATGTGTGATCCTTATGTGTTCTCAGTTCTTTGTATTTCAGTAAACATTATGCATGCACATTGCAGGCCACCATTTTCTGAGGTGGACAATGACCTCATCATTGAGGCATTACAACAGCATTTTCAAGTCATGCTGTCCTGAGGGAAGGCAAATAGGTAAGAACGTGCAGCCCTATGGGATGAACTGGTATATAACATCAATGCCATTAGGTCATCAAATTCTTACCTACAAGCTGGTGTGACACCGTGTCACAGACATGATCAATGTAACAAGGAGGCACGCAGCTGATGTGGCCAGAGATAGTCAGATCACTGGTGGTGGACCTGCAGCAGAATCGCCTCTCACAGCTACAGAGGAATTCCTGGCAAACCTTGCTACACAGGACAGCTCCCAGACATCCATCAGCCAATATGTTCTGGACGTGGGTACCACACATTCCTCTCAAGAAGAGCTTCCAGATGTGCTAATTATATCAGCAGTTGAATACAGTTGCATTCATCCTGTCAAGGTGTATATAGTTTTACATGGGTGTCAGGTATTTTTTTTTGGGGGGGGGGGTAAGTTAGCTGCTGTTTTAAGCTCATGTAGACATTGTTACCCACATACCTTTTAACACTGTAGTGACTGTCGATATGAGATTATCGGACATATTTCCCCTGTTATAGTGTAACATGTGGTGCTGTTGCTGTTACCTCTCCCTCAGCTTTTTTTCAGGACTGTCAGGAATTGGAAGAGGCCATGTTCCTGCTGCTGGTAAGCAGAAAACCGTTTTGTCAGAGATGTAGATACAGTTCAATGTATTCGCTAAAGTGTCATCCCAGGCCTGCTGGCTAGATTGATGTACTGTCTGCATAACTGTCAGCTGTACAGATATTTTCTGAATGTCCACAGTTTAGAATTATACCTCTGCCTCGTAGGTGTGACCATAGTGATTGACTTGAAAACTATTGTCGGACATTAATGATTGCCATAACTGTCAACTGTACAGATATTTGTACAATGTCCACAGTATACATCATGTATTTATTTTTCATAAGATCAGTGTTCTCTGAATAATTATTTCCAAATCAATACAGATTGAGGTTAGAAAATAATGTCCACATGTCCTACTCTGTGAGGTTGAGAGGTATAAAAGTCTGTAATAGTGACAGCAGTGTATACAGATTAACATATATTGCACCATAGTACCACAGAGCATAGTAATGCAGGTATTAATGTATTGCTTTTTCATTTTTATCTCAGGTCACCAGAAAGGTTGGTCTCTGACCCTTACAACAGCTGATGTCGGTGTCTCTTCAGACTCTGATGATGATGGTGGCCAAAATGAGGCTCAGCTAGGGGTTGCATAGGCTGAATCAGACACAGAGGTTTACATCCCTCAGCCACCCTCATTATCACTGTACACAGCCAGTATGCTTATGCATACCCCATCCCCTGAGGCCACAGATATTGAACAGTTGAAGGGTGTGGACATTGAACAGGGAAATGAGGGTGTTGTGGCTTCAGTGACTGTCAGCACTGGCTATAGCCAAACTGTTGGCGAGGTTCCACACAGGAGGCATGCAATTCTTCCAACACCTGTTGCAGGTCTCTCATCACATATCACACTACAGATGTTTATGGCCATCATGGAGGCACAGGCACATTCTGAAAGGAACTCCCCAAGAATACTCAGGGTTATTGATGTAGCACAGTCTGACATCCATGACTGCCTCCACCATATTGCTGATCCTCTGGATCTGTTGATTGACACTGAGACACATCACAGACTATCTGTCATGGAATGCACATTGTCTGTGATGGAAAATCTGAATGGAGTTAAGTGTCGACCTCGTGGGTGTAGGTCAGCAACTGCAACTGCCAAGAGTCAACATGACTGTGCTCAATCATGCTCCTGTATTGGCAGTACATCCAGTGCCGCAGAGGCGAGTGTGCTGTCCACACCAAGACATAGCAGGCCATGGGATTGTGGTCCTGGGCATTCCCATGCAGGACACATGCTCAGCAGACATCAGTCACTTTCAGGTAGTAGCACAGCATCTGAACTTGGGTGTCGGGATGCCAGGGCAACTCCTAACAGAAACAGTTCTCATCTGTGTGGATGGAGATGATGAACTGTTAGCTTTATCATGCACAGCTCACAGCTGTCCAACATGCAGACATGTATAGGGCTACCACTGAGCTTGGCTGTGTTCATTCAGACAGTCATGCATCAATGTCACATTGAGGGCACCTACAGACACACAAAATTCACATGGGCCATCTTGACTACTTCCCTTGCTTACTCACACACACGCTTGCCAATGTATTAGATCAGCCTAGGGCTCCTTCACCCCTGCACAACACCCTGTGCAAGTGATGATAACTGTGCCACATCCTTATCATCTCTCTCATGGATGCAGGGAAATAAAACTGTGTGTCTGATGCACAGGGTGACTATCTACATTACAAAACAAAACAACCAAGCCAATGAAAAAAACGTTTATTTCTCTAGTGCCTTGGCCACAGTAAGCCTTCAAGGAGTACCCCATCATACACAAAAAGCAGTTTAAATAGTAACAGTTAATTGAACCATAAAACAATAAAACAATCAACCAATTACTTAATAAAATTAAATAACACTTCTCCAGCAGCAGTCTGTATTCAGACCTTTAGGTAACAAAGTACTATATTTCAAAATAAAAATTGTTTCTTTCTTTAAAAGTAACTTTTCAACAATGGTAACATCAAGTTCATCAACAGCTACCTGTTGCAAAATAGTAGCTTGAAGACTATCACTTTGGCCACCATGATGTTCACAAAAATGTTGGGCTAAAGGGCTCTCTAACTTGCTAATTCTAATATCTCTTAAATGTTCAAGTAACCTAACCTTAAACATTCTCTTACTTTGCCTCGATGTAAAACTTATTACATCCACATTTAATTGCATAAACAACCCTATGTGTTCTATAATTATATATCCCATTAGGAATAAAACTAATATTATTAATATAAGGAAAATATTTTTTTATAAAAGGACAACCATTACACTTCCCACATGAAAACATACCTACATTAGCTATTTGATAATATATTTTCAACCCAGGTCTAACGAATTTAGTATGTACAACCATATCTTTGATGTTTCTACCTCTTTTATAAGAAAACACTAACTTATTTGTCATTAGGTTGTCCAATTCACCGAAGTTCTTTAAAAATCCCCAAAAATGTGATATACAATTTTTAATACTGTTACTACAAACATTATAAATAGAAACTAAGAAAAAATTCTTATCATAATTATTAATACTATTTCCAATATAAGTATTGCCCCTATCTTTATAGGTATTTCTAACATTATATCTCAATCTTACTACCTGTTGAATATAATTATCCAGTAATTTAGCATCATAATACCTTTTCAAAAACATACTTTTAGTCCGTTGTATTTAATTCAAAAATATTTCATTATCATTACATAAACGGGAAATTCTCAAAAATTCACCATATGGTAGAGCTTGAATGGTATGTTTAGGGTGACAACTAGTACCCATCAAAAAGTCATGTGACATACCAAATTTCCTATGAATACTTGTAACCACAGGTTTACCAATGATACCTTGTAATTTAATATCTGAAAAAATAACTGTCTGCCCATATTGTAATCCATCAAAAGTAATATTAAATCTATTGTGTTGAATTTCCTGTACAAAATTAGCTACAAAATTTATGCCATCTTCACACAAAAAAATTAGATCATCAATGTATCTATAATACAATTTCACAAATAAGTTAGTGTTTTCTTATAAAAGAGGTAGAAACATCAAAGATATGGTTGTACATACTAAATTCGTTAAACCTGGGTTGAAAATATATTATCAAATAGCTAATGTAGGTATGTTTTCATGTGGGAAGTGTAATGGTTGTCCTTTTATAAAAAAATCTTTTCCTTATATTAATAATATTAGTTTTATTCCTAATGGGATATATAATTGTAGAACACATAGGGTCGTTTATGCAATTAAATGTGGATGTAACAAGTTTTACATTGGGCAAACTAAGAGAATGTTTAATGTTAGGTTACTTGAACATTTAAGCGATATTAGAATTAACAAGTTAGAGAGCCCTTTAGCCCAACATTTTTGTGAACATCATGGTGGCCAAAGTGATAGTCTTCAAGCTACTATTTTGCAACAGGTAGCTGCTGATGAACTTGATGTTACCGTTGTTGAAAAGTTACTTTTAAAGAAAGAAACAATTTTTATCATGAAATATAGTACTTTGTTACCTAAAGGTCTGAATACAGACTGCTGCTGGAGAAGTGTTATTTCATTTTATTAAGTAATTGGTTGATTGTTTTATTGTTTTATGGTTCAATTAACTGTTACTATTTAAACTGCTTTTTGTGTATGATGGGGTACTCCTTGAAGGCTTACTGTGGCCGAGGCACTAGAGAAATAAACGTTTTTTTCATTGGCTTGGTTGTTTCGTTTTGTGCTGCAGCAATTTATCCATTTGTTGTTTGTTTCATTTGACTATCTACATTAGTATGACTTTCCTACATCTGTTGATGCTGTTGACATGCTATTTGTACTGGTCATTTACAGATATTGTACTTTTCCATTTATGGTGTGGATAGCATAATAATTTGTCTTCATTAAAATGGATGCTGTAGTATGGGCTGTGGAGTCACACAATGAAATGTGTTTAATGGAAATATTTATGTTTCTCTTTCAGGATTCTATAGTACACACCTATGGCTACACATCTACAATCCACCCATCAGTGTCAGAGCACAGGATTGAATGTCAGCAGAGAAGACAAATGTCATCAGAAAGGTACTACAGTATAGGTTCATGGGTTCATAGGTGTTTACTGGACTAATGATCACAAGAGCCTTTTTAAGTCTAGCCATGCATTCCAAATTTCTGACTAGTTCTGATGCCCTTGATAAGTGTAAGCAGGGGTTTGGGAGATGAAACATTTACAAGCAAAGGCCTGAGAGATGAAGCATTTACAGATTGCTTATGTCCATTAGAGACATGGTGCCAAACCACAGATGAATTTCCTGTTCCCCATACATTTGTCCAAGTTGCACTTGAATTGGGTTAGGGAGGAACTCTGCTTAACACAAATAGTGTATTGTGTATTGCCTTTGAGGTTGTGAACATAGCTAAAGGATGCTTTGAGGTTGTTCTTTGCCTGGGAGGCCAATATTACCCCGAATTTGGCTTTGGTAGACTTAATTTCTCATCTAAGTTGTTCATTTAGTTTGTGATTCAACCAGGGTGGCTTGTTTTTTGAGTTAGTTCTTTACTTCTTCCTGGTGGGTACAGCTACCATCTCTACAGTTATTAACATGATTCTACAGGGTTTCTATGAGCAGTTCTGCATATGCAGCAGCATTTTCAGGATTTATGGGGGCTTGAAGTTTTGCCAGGTTATCACTTAATAGGAGGAGGTTAGCCTTAGAGTAGTTCCTGAATATTCCAGGTTTAATTGGGGTCCAGGTTTTATTTTTACTTCAAAGCAGACAATTTTATGGTCTGACCTTGCCATGGAAGACATTACAGTAAGGGGGTGCAGCATTCTCCCATATTAGTGAGGACCAGATACAGTATGGTTGCACCTCTGGTTTGTGTATTGACTATTTGGTCGAAGGAATTTGTTGTTACAAAATCAAGGAATCTCTGTGCCTGTCATTTAGTGTCTTATAGGATTCCCAGTTAATAGTGTGGTAATTAAAGTCGCCCATTAATATGGTATTGTGTTGGATGGTTAGTGTTTCTAATAAGTTTCAATATATGGTATGCGATTCCTGGGTCATAGAAGGGGCCTGTAGCTTGGAAGGAAGTAATATTGGATTTTGCCTTTTGTGATTTTAAACACGGAGCAGCTCAAGTGCATTGACTGTTTGACAAGTCTTGAAGTATATATATTTTTGATGTAAATAGGGACACCTCCACCTTTACTACTGCCTGTGAAGTCACTGGTCTAAATGTGTGGAAGGCATAATAACCTTGAACTGCTGGTATGCTCTCCGTGGCTTTAAACCATGTCTGAGTGACCACATGGACATCAGCATTCTGTAGGGTGATGCGCGCTTCAAGGGAGTGGAGCTTTTGTTTAGACTCCTAGAATTGAGCAGTACTACCTTTAGACTTTGTTTTGATTTGCTATGTTGGAGGAAGTTTCAGTTTGGCACTGCCTAATAAATGGCACTATGGAGGAACACAATGTTTTAGCTAATATTTAGAAGCCTAGAGGGAAGAGGTACAGACCATCCCTGGCAAAGTAGTGTGATCTGTTGACCATCTCCTTCCATGCTCACAAATATTGCACCCTCTAATAATGACACCAGAAATGAAGACAATTATTAAAGTCAATCATCTTTTGTTTACACTGTGGCATCACTCTTTGCAAAGGTAAAATCTTGCTCAGTGCTAGGTGCATACCAACCTGAGACACATATTCCAAGGGATCCATGATGTCTCTCTTCATATAATCTAGGGAGGTATGTCTCAGGTCATTTACTCCAACATGGACTATGACAGTCATATGGGTACTTGTGGTCTAATGATATCACTGCATGTGTAATATGGTGGATCATACCCCCTGATAAGCAACTGATGATGACTTTCTCCTTATTCAGCCTGGTGAGAGGGACATCGGTGTGTCACACAATGGGGTCTCCAATGACTAGAATGTTGGATTGTGTGGTGGCTTGCCTTATGGGCTTAGAGGTAGAGGCTCCATGAGATGTAGCTGTTGATGTTGTTGATGTGGGTGTTGTTTTGAAAGAGCGCATTTGGGGCTGCTGAGGGTATTTGTTATGTGTGCTTCATCTAGGAGGTCTTTGTGGTATAGGGAGGTTACATTTAAGTGCCTCAGCATATCTCTGCTTTGAATTGTGTGTGATGGGTACAGTGTGTGTACTACTGACAGTCTTATTGACACTCGGAGAACTTTTATGTGAGAGCTTTGCCTCCAGTGACATTGTGTAAATATATGTCTTACATGCCATATCAGTTTGTTTGAGATTTAATTGGTTGTTAGTAAACAGGAGGCAATTTATACATTGCCTCAGGATCCTCATATCCACCAAGACAGTAATAAAGATAGTGGCAAAGTTCATATCCATGGCAACAGACCCTTTTTAATGATTAGAAGGTTGTAGTGAGAATATTAATCAATGTAAGGAATATCCGGTTTGTAACTATGAGGGCAGTGCTTGTCACTGTGTGCAACTAGGCACTGGAGAAAATTCAATCGTGCTTTTACAGGAAAAATGTCACTCAAGGTGTCTGAGCCTGTACACAACAGTGCCAAACACTTGAGGGGAAACTAATAAGTAGACCCTGAAAATGTAATGATGACATTTTTAGGCAGATATTCTGAAGTTAGAAACAAATCAAGCGGTACTTACTGAAAATAAAGAATTAGCTTGTCAAGAATGATGAAAAAAGGAGAGTTGCATGAATGGCTACTGCCTACTTACTACTAGTTCTGGTCTCACCACAGCTTCACTTTGTTGGGATGCAATGCTCCTTTGCTTCTTTACTCACCAGAAGCAAAGCATTAGCACCAATCCCAAGATAAGAAGCAGGCCACAGCCTGTTTGGTGATCCACAGTTTTGTCCCAGAGGATGCAGAGGTCTGTAGGCTTGTTGTAGCCTTTTTCTATTTAGATGCCTTGAATAGAAATCAGACCAGTCTGTTCAGTATTGCATGTATTTTGCCTTGAGTTCTGAGGTTCATAGTTTGTGATTAGAGTAGTGACCTGATGGTGATTAGGAGCATAGCTGTTACATTGCAATATAATGTTCAATGCCAGATGTCATAGAGTCCAAGGTTTGTCGAGCAAAGTCCACAGTTGGGAAAAAAGGAGACCTAAACCTAGCAAGCAGGGCATCACTGCACAGGAAAGGGATACCCAGTACTGCACATGTGTTTAAGGGAACCCATGGTAGGCAGCCTTAACCACCTCAACAGGAGATCACCAGTAACAGGGGAAGCCATTAGTTCAGGTGCACAGCCAAGATCAAGGGTTAAATGTTTTAAATGTAACCAGTGGGGTCATGTAGCATATAGATGTCCATGGAGGCAAGGTAGGGAACAAAAGTTAGGGGAGCCAGTAAGTGGGAATAACATAATGCCAGTGGTAAGTTGTTTGGAGAAACAAGGGTACCAAACTACCACAAGAGGTTATATCCTATCTTAGTAGATGGGAAACAGACCACTGCTAAGAGAAACACAGACTCTGACCTAACCATTGTGAAGCCTGCAATGGTTAAAGAGGGGCACTACTTGCTTGGGAAGTCTACTCCAGTCAGAGCTTTAGGAGGGACCCCATTCCAAATGCCCTTTGGCTAGGCTTCACCTTGTCTGGGAGGGTAGAAAAGGAAGCAAGCCAGTAGGTGTGTTTGAGGATATCCCTGTACATGTCCTGATAGGGAATGATTCTGATGATGCAGTAACTTGTGTGCATGCAGTTAGATGCAGTCAGGCTTGAAGACAGGCATGTGGGTCTGGTAGCCTGGTAGGGGGCCCAGACAGTCTGCACAATTGAAGCCAAGACTGGTGAGGTGGCTACTTCCGGGAGGGAGCTACCCTGTAGCAGTGAGACTGAAGGTGAGTCACAGCTGCTGGTGGGTACTGATGTTCCCTGGGACAGAGTGACTGCAATGGCAGAGGTGAGTTGAAGTACACAGTCAGACAGTGAGCACTACTGTCAGGGGATACCAGACTATCTGTGGAAGGGAAGTTTGGAAGGGTTACAAAGAGAGTTCTGAGACAAGCTTACATCTCAGAACCTACATTACAAGGCTTGAGAGAGGTAGCTATGGAGGTGCCTGATTCTCAAGAAAAAGGGGAATCTGTATACTGGAAAAAAGGGTTACTGTATAGAAAGTGGACCCCTAAGGGAGGTCTGGAAGATGAAATAATGCAGCAGTTGGTAGTGCCCAGAGCCTACCGTCTGGCACTTCTAGCCATAGCCCATGACATTCCCATTGATGGTCAAATGGGTATAAAGCATTCCAAGAGACATATTATGCAGAACTTGTATTGTCGTGGGATTGCAAGAGACGTAACAGGTTACTGTAGGACCTGTATGCAGTGACAAAAAGTAGGCAAGGCAGGAGCCAAGTCAAAGCTCCTTTGATGCTTTTGGCTGTGACTGAGGAGCCATTTCAGAGGGTAGTTATGGATATTGTGGAGCCTCTGTGTACCCCAAGTTCCACAGAAAAGAAGTATATCCTAATGGTAGTAGATTATGCTACCACATACCCTGAAGTGGTGACCCTGTCCTCCATTGAGACAGAAAAGGTGGCAGATGCTTTGTTAAAGATTTTCAGCAGCACAGGTTTCCCTAAAGAAATATTGACTGAAAGAGGTGCCAATTTCATGTCAGATCTGCTGGCTTGTCTGTGGAAGCACTGTGGAGTGAAGCACCTAAAGACCACCCCCTACCATCCTCAGACTAATGCTCTGGTGGAGAGGTTAAACTCTACACTAAAGACCATGCTATGGGCATTTGCAGACCAGTTTAAGAGGGAGTGGGACAGATATTTGCCCTATCTTTTGTTTGCTTACAGAGACGTGTCCCAGGAATCCACAGGTTTTTCACCCTTTGAGTTGCTGTATGGGCATAGGATAAAGAGGCCTCTAGATTTGATTTGTGATGAGTGGGAGGGTGAGTGTGAATCCCACAAGGATTATGTTGTGGCATATATCCCAAACCTCAGGACAAGGCTCAGGGAACTCATGGGCTTGGCCCAGGAGAATCTGGCAGAAGCTCAACAGCAGAAAAAGGTCTGGTATGACAGGAATGCTGGAGCCAGAGAGTATGCTGTGGGGCAGCAGTTTATGGTTCTCATTCCTGACGGATGCAGCAGACAACTTAGGCGGGACCCTTCAAAGTGATAAAGAAGCTCAGTGCTGTTAACTACATGGTACAACTGCTAGGCAGGAGGCAGGGGCACAAATTGTACCATGTTAACACCATGAAACCTTACCATGATAGGGAGGCCATGGTACTAAGTATTTGCAGTAGAAGGCAGGAGGAGTCTGAGCATTACCTATGGCTATAGTAAGCCAGCAGCAAAATCCATAGTTACTATGGTGGAGCCTAGGGTTGCAGGCATATGATATGAGAGTGCAACACTGTAATGGAGTCAACAAATGCTAATGGAGATGGGCTTCTCAAGACAGGGTATGGGGTAATGTAATCCCAGATAGGCTCATCTCTCTCAAGCAACGTTTCTCAAGGGTCACTTGAAAATCTAGCTTGAGTCTTCAAAGGGGGGAAGAAATGTGATGAAAGGATGTACTGCCAGCACAGCTAGCTGGAATTTTGTAAATAATTATATACTATTGGTGAATATCAAAATGATTTATACAAGGTGTTTGTATTACAAATGTATTAGAACTCTCTGACAAGTGTATATCAAATTGCTTTGTACAGATGTGTGTGTTGTAAAGGTATTTATAAAGTGTTGTGTTTAAAATGTATCCACAGTGTGCCCTACTGGAAGAGAATAGAAATGTACATACACTATTGTAAATGTTTAAATGTATATATTTAAGCAGAAGAAATTGGTGGGTTAACCTCAGGCCAGAAAACTTTAGAAAAAATATTTCAAATTAAATCACTTTATAGGCTAGGGCATAAAGAGTCTATCTCACAGGTTTCAATGCAGTTGGAGACTCAAAGTCTGTATTAGGAAGCTTTCTCTATTGTCTTTGGAGTGAACCTATTGCTACTCTGGAAGCAAGAAAGGAATGCAATTGTTTTATTACTTCCAGCACCTGCCAAAGATCTGAGCTAAAGCCCTTGTCTGTGCATTTTTATGGGTAGATGCTAAACACTGCCAGCTGCCAGCAATGAGGGTTTGCATGAGAACTAGAAATTAAATGACCAGAAATTATGTCATTCTGCAAGCTATCCCAGCAGTAATATTTTAGATATTATTTTGAGAAGTCTCTTAGTGAGACAGAGCATTTTGCATTCTGTCTTGGACCTGACAACAACAAGAAGAACCATTCATCACATCTGCCTTACTCTATAGTAGCTAAGTTACTAGGGAATAGTATAATTTTCTTAGATCCAGTCAGGAATATAGTGCAGCTTAGTTTATATATTTTTCTTTAATTTTCTGGGCCTGTCCTGCAATGATGTTTTAAATATTTCCTGTGATTCTGAACTGTGATGTCACGGTGAATATATATTTAGTATTGTCTTGTTCTTTTATTACTTATTATTACTATATTTAACCTTTCATTGTGACTGATCTCTGCAGAGATATTTCACTTTTGAGAGTATTTGCATATTTATTTGCTGACACTATGCAGGGCACTCCTAACAGCCTTTCTCTTAATTTGTATTAATATTAATATTACACAGTAAAGTTGGACACTCCTTATTAAGGGCCCTAACATAGCTGATAAGGAGCGACTGGTGGTAGTGGTAACTACCTTATAGTCTGAGTCGAAGGGGGCATAGCTACTAAACCTGTGCCAGCCTTTCCCAGGTATGTGTGCGTGCATAAATCAAACCTCAAAGAGTGTATGTGTCAGCTATTTGGACAGGGACACAAAGCACTGGTTGGACAGAGGGGGTGTTGGAGGTCTTGGTTTCATCACTCAGCTGAGATCTTAACTCTATAGCTGCGCCAGCGGGGAGTCTTATTGGGGATATGGAGGAAGATGGAGAGAAACCAGCCCCGGACTGACTATGGTCTCTGCGTGCTCTTAAGGGAAATTGCAATTGATGTAGAGAGCTACATCTGGAAATACTATGTGGGTACTTGTTATCCTCCCAGCAATTGTCCCCCACAAGTGCAGTGGTGAGGACTGAGTCTCCTTGATTACTGGTCCAGTGGTGGGTTGTCACAAGTGGAATACTCAAATTCTTATGGAAGAAGAAAGATAGAAGACAATTAAAAAAACTGAAGATCACTAGCATTGAATAATTCTGATTATAAGATCTTCATGAAGATAATACAAAAGAGATTTGAAACTAAAATGGAAAATATTATGGAAGATAGTATATGTAGTATGAAGGAGAAGGGCTCTTAACAATTATTAATAATAGAGCAATCATGGATGATATTATGACTAGAAAACAAGAAGCAAAAATCTTGATAGGAGACCTTAATAAGCCATTTGAGGCAACTGGACATGAAATACTATGGGTAATAATGAAAGAATATAACTTAAGTGGTGAAGTTAGGAGGCGTATACTAATAATAAAGTAAAATACTTGTAAGTGGCTGGTTAAGCCAAGTGGTGCATATGAAGGGCGGTGTAAGAAGGGGATACTCAATGAGTTGGAAACTCTTTGCATGAGTTTTGAATGTGATAGTATGTGGAATAAATTTAAAAAATGAAGGAAATGCGGTATATAACAACTAAAGTGTTAAGAATTCCAGTCTTGTTAACATATGCAAATGACATAATAATTGCAAAAAAACTGGATAAAAGAAGTAATATTTTGCACAAATGATTGCCTAGAGGTGATAAGGATGGCTTTAAATAAAGACAAAAGTAAAGGTTTTAGGTGATAAATTAAAGCTAGGGGGTATATATTTTACAATGAATTAAATTTATGTGTTAGGTATACATTTTGGGAATAGTGATGTAAGTGGTAAGTAATTCAGTGGGAAAAACAATAGAAAAAATAAATCAAACCTGTCTTTTCTGGAGAACATATAAATTACCATTCAGAAAGAAATCTTTATTTGATAAATTCAGTACTGATAGGATGATACAATCTTTAGCAAGTTTATTCATGTTGCCAACAGTATTTGAAAAAACAATTATTGTAGATTTTTTTTTTCATTTGTATGGGGTTCTATATTAAATCCACTAAAAAGATGAATTTTTATTCAAATAAAGAGGAAGGTGATTTAATGTTAATTAACCCAGAATAATATACTGCTTTGTTAAATCTGTTGTAAGTGTTAAAGTGAATAAAAGAAAAACATAAGACATTAGTAGTAAAATTGTATAAATATAAGTATAAGTTTTGGGGGTATGGTAAAAAAGAGGAAAAGGGTGTATCAATGAAGAAACAAAAGGGTTACTAAGAAAAAATATTTTGTGGAAAATAAAAATGGATGATAAAGAAAAAAGAAAGAAAAGTATGGCATATGAAGGTGATGATAAAACAATGCTATATAAAACCATTCGAAAATCTAACAAATGAAAAAAATTAAAGGTATGAAAACAAGAAGCAAATGGTGTAATAAAAAAGTAGAATGTCAAGATTTTTTTGGGGAGACTGACAATAGATAAATTATCAGTAAAAGGAAATATGCTATGCAAAACGAAAAGTGGTAGAATATGTTTACCTTGTCAAGAAGAAGAAACTACTGAACACGTGTTTTTGAAATGCAAAAGAACAAAAAAAAAGTTATGGGGAAAACTATGCAAAGACGATTTTTTCAAAGATATAGAAGAACTATTTAAAATAAACATAGATATGATTAAATATGGATATTGTAAGAACAGAAGTAAAAAAATATGTTAAAAGAATAGATCATTTTTTATGTTATATAGGTTATGTGAATGAAAGAATAAATGAAATTATGTTTAATGGTAAATAGGTTTTAGCAGCAGTATTACATAAAATCAGATGGTTGTTATGGAAAATGGAGTGGGGGTCCAATAGGGATGGAAATTCATTATGGTTGTAAGGAAAATTATGAATATGTATAAATACATTTGTATATATATTTGTACATTTGTAAATATTTGTAAATATGATTTTTGTATGCAAATAAAAGACCCCTACTGCATTTATTATGGTCTATGGGATCTCTTACATCCACCTCAGTTCATACCAATTCAGGAGAATGGGGGACTTTGTTTAACATCTCATCTGAATGATGACATACTCAGGAAATGCAACACCCCCTTTAAGCTGTATTGGAGTTTAAGCAATCCATCAACAAGTTGTGGGAATAAAACCCACAGCCTTATGCATGAAAGCTGGGTATGCTACCTGTTAAGCCACAGACCCTGACATGTATGTAACAGAAGGCTTTAGGCTTCACTAGGATCACCATTAAGCAGGCAGAAGACTTTTGGCTTCACTAGGATCACCATTAAGCAGGATTATATATAGTATATATACTATCTTCATATTAAAGTACTGGTCATGTTAGAGTCTGGGAATTTATCTAACCATTATCACAGAAGCACGTACATGATATTTCACTGTGGAGTTGTTCAGCAAGGAATAATTTAGTCTGTTGTAAACAATATTGGCCTTTTATGTCTGGCAGAAGTTTACACCATAGGGCAGGGTCCATTTGGGAAAGGCACATTTATTTACAACCATTTTGAAAGGGAACCTACTCAAATATATAACATTTTCTTATGTGTATTTTAGTGACCAGTTGTCATCATGGCTAGGGTCTTTGTCTTCCATGCACAAGGTACAAGGTTCAAGCCTGTTCTTTAGTCAATGCTTATAGAGAGTTTGCATGTTCTCCCTGGGTCTCTGTGGGTATCCTCTCTCCTCCATAAAACATGCTGAATGTTTCCACCTCAAAGTCATACATGAATAGAGCTGTGGAAAGCAGCACAGACTCTAGATGTCTATATCGGGAAGAATTGTATAAACAGTCTGCTGTGGGCATTAACTGTGGCATAGTATCCTCAAGATACGAGAACATGGATCACAGACTGTGCACTGTGTCAGGGCTGGCCACTCAAATTGGTGCTAGATGATTCGGTCATAGCCACATCAGCATGTATATCTGCTGGTAATAATTGGGATGAGGACCTGGCTTACTCTGACTTATGTTTGGAGGGGTATATATGGCCCTCTTAGCAAGTGTTTGCCCACCATTTAGTTCAGCATCTCTGGGTCAATAAACTACTTAATGGCTGGTGTCCTGTTGCCCAGATTTGGTTACCTGGGATATCTCTGTTGAATAAAAGTTGCATGTAAAACCAATCAACCTACCAAACATGAACTAAGACTTGCTACACATAATATATATTGACAGAGAAGACACAACTTGGAAGTGGATGACATTAAAGTAAGGAGGAGCTGAACATCTTATGTATCCAGGAGACAATCTAGAAATCACATGGCTTGGGTTCCAAAGTCTGCTATACAGGAGGAAGAGGACAAACTAAAAATAGTGTGGGGATTGTGAAGAGGGAAGACTTCAAAAGACAATGGGGGATGTCTTTAGAATTGGTGACACACTCATGACAATCAGACAGAACACTATTCATAATCTCAGTCTATGCTGTCACATCAAGGTTGTGATAGTGAAGAAAAGAATGTAGTCAGACAGCAGTCGCAGGTCGTATTAGATAAGGTAGGACAATATGAGATGATGCTGATAATGGTGGACCTGAATGTACATATCAAGACAGACAGAGCAGGATTCAAGGACTCCTGGCACCACTTGGCTGGGGCAACAGGAATTAAAAAAGGAGAGACCATTCTAGGCGTATGTTTGGCAAATGGATTGATAGAGTGGCCAACATGTATATCAGCAAGAAAGATAGTCAGAAGATCACATACAGTACTTGAGAACATGCAAATCAGGTAGACCTCTTCCTAATTAGGAAAGTGTACTGGGATGGAATCAGCAATTTCAAAGTCATGCTCGGTGAAACAATTGGCACACAGCATAAACCACTGGTTGCCACAATCAACTGCAAATAGTGAACAAAATAAGGTGAGGTCAACAGCGACTAGGGTGAAAACTGGAAGTTGACTGGAGAGAAAGCACAGGTGGGCAAGGAATTATTCAGGCCTCTAGCACCTCAAAAAGAAGAGGAAATAGGTGGAGGAGAAGGAGAAGAATGGTAGTACCTCAAAATAGCATGTGTGAGCACTACAGAACAGGTGTACATCTGAGCCAGGTACAGAAATAAGATATATAAGGAAAGCTGGTGGTGGTGGAATGCAGAAGTCCAGGAAGTCATCAAAAGAAAGGGGGTTGGGGAAAATGGGAGATAGAAAAGACAGACCATGTTAAGAAGGAATTATGGTTGGTTGACAAAGAAGATAAGAGAGCTTTGCATAAATATCAATAAGATGGCATTGTAATAATTCCATTGCATAGAGAAATTGTTTTTATTCCTTGATCTGATTTTAAATTAATGTTAATAGTCTGTATCTGCTTCAGCTAAGTCGTTAAGCCTGTATTAGTAATCTCACTACATAATTGCACTGCATTTTGCTGTTTAAGTCATCTGACTTCTGGCATCAAATGCAGTCTCATTCTTAGTGTATGTCAGGCTAGTTCAGGACTTGTCTTTGCATTAAGGCAGTTCCAGGCCATGCAACTCAAAGCTAAGGGTCTAATTGTGTTTCCTTCCCAACCATCCTGTTGCATTTGAGTTTTTAAACCCAGTATATCTGTTGATGCCTGCCCCTTATGATAATGTGACAACATAATTCCTTCCCTCTCCCAGTTTATTGGCTGTTGACAAAAGACACGTAAGTATCATTTTGCAAAGTCTCTCCTCTTAAACTAATCCCTAGGCTAAAAGACCTTTGATATAATTGCTTAATTTTGAGTGTACTGCTACTGCTTGCACTGATTTTAGTATCAAATTGGTGAGTTTTTTTTTACTGTAATTTGTTTACTGGTTCTTGCTGTTGGCAGAAAAAGGTTTCCAGACTAGTTGTTTTGCATTGAAATTTTAAATACTTAGTAGCAGGACCACTCAGACATTATTCTAAACCCACCTTCAAACAGTTACAGTTACCCTTGCCCCCAGTGTCATTCCTGTTGGTATTATGGGCCAACACTTCCCCACACCTTCTCTAGCCAGCCTGATGGAGATGGGTGTCTTGACACAGTGTCAAAATTGTCTCATGCTGTCTGTCAATCAACTATTAACTCAAACAGCATAAGACAGCACATAATAGATGTGCATATATAACATCATTGGGGGCAAAAATCTCACACAGTAAACTCAGACACCAAAATCATCAGCAGTACGTCACACATCATATATCTCCAAGGCCATCACAGTACACATAATTCATCATATGTTGAGGATATAAAGATTAACTTGCCTAAACCTCAAATACCTCCAAAACACATCACAAAGACACAAAGCACACTCAATTAAGCTTGCTTCCTCACACAGCGCAAGAAGTCCCAAAGTCACAGATGCTCAGTCTGTAAGCCAGGCATCAACCCAACCAAATATTCTTGCTGTTGGTGACTCCATTGTAAGACCTACAGATGTGCCTTTTGCCAGGCTGAGCAAGGAAAAGAGAGATGGTTAGTTGCTGGTCTGGTGCCAGGATCCATCAGACCATCCATGCACTGAAGTCCTTAAACAACAAGTACCAGTATGACTCTGTCATAGCTCATGCCAGCATCACTGACTTGAGATGTGCCTCCCTGGACTATATAAAGATAGACATGATAGAGCTCAGTGGCTACAAGTCCAAGGCAGGAATGAGCCTAGCAATAAGCAGCATTTTACCTACTCCAAGGATGATGCCATGATATGAGCAAAAAATAATCGATATCAGTAATTGCCTTTGTTTTTGGTGTCATTCAAAAGGGGTTCAATGTTTGTCAACCTCAGAGAATATGATCAACTGACCATTCTGCTTCACCAAGGATGACGTGAATCTGTCCCCTCTAGGGCTTTGATTATTGGCAAAGACATTGTCTACACCCATATTACATTGTTTATTTAATGTGAATCTGATAATCCTACCAACGTAACAAAAAAGCAAAGGAAAATATGAAGGTGTTACTGATCAATGCTATGAGCCTAAACAAGGAACTCCACGCCCTACAAGCCCTTCTTATCCTGGAAGACATTGACATCTGTGTAGTGACTGAGACATGGATAAAAATAGGAAAGAGCAATCCAACTGTACAGGGCTATAATGCTTTATGCATGGTTAGCTCAGCTACTGCACAGGAGGGGTAAAAAGGTGGAGGTGTCTCAATCTACATTCCGAAGAGACTGATGTCAAGGTTGGTAATGCAGCATGATGCACTAGACCTTCTTTATGTCCAAATAACCATACAAAATGTCCTGTGCCATATATTAGCTAGCTATAGAGCTCCCTCTATGACAAAAGAAAGCCACAGTGCCTGTCTACAGGAACTAGAATCACACAGTATTAAACTTAATACCATTTTCCTAAAATGGTGATTTAAATTATTCAGCTATAAACTGGGAACCTACACCACAACTAGTGCATAAGGACAGACATTCCTGGACTTTGTCAATACAAAATGCCCTGGAACAATTAGTTAGAGTTCCTGCTAGAGGGAATAACATATTGGATATTTAAGCCACGATGGTGCAGCGGTAGCGTTGTTGCCTCACAGCAAGAGGTTCTCCCATTCGATTCTCGGCTGGAGCACCTTCTGTGTGGAGTATGCATGTCCTCCCCACGGTCGAGTGGCGTTCGAAAGACATGCGTAGAATGGGCTTCGAATGGGCGTTCCTTCGCTGAAGGTTGGGTGTCGAGCTGGCACCTCGGCACCCGTAAAAAATCTACTGCCAATTATTAGTGGACCGGAGTTCCGCTGTGGCGACCCCTAACCGGGAAAAGCTGAAAGAAGAAGATCCTTCCTTACTAATATGAAAGCATCTTGCATCATACCATGTGTATCTTCATTACTTATTGGGTCTTACCATAAAGCAGTATCCCTCAAAATAAAACTGAACAAAGAGATCCCTTTCACCCAAGGTACCTTAAGAATTTATTTAAAGACAAACTACCTACTCCTAAGTGATACATTGGCAAGCTTCATATACTCACCATACCCAGTTAAATCCACTGAATATACAGAAATGCACACCATCATACTATAACAGCTTGCAAATGGCTGCATGCATGCAGTCGTACCCCATAGGAACAAGTGCAGGGCAAATCCCAGAAACAAATCCACATGGTGGAACTATAACATCAACAAATGTTTAATAAAACAAAAAGAATTTTGACCAAAAGTAAGAAGAGTAATTCCTAGAACATTGGAGCTCTTGTCACTGAAATAAACAAACAACTTAGGAACCTAATAAAATCCACCAAATTCAATGTTGAAGCTAAAATAACTACCCATGCCAAAGACAATCACAAGGCATTTTTTTAGTTATGTTCATAATCTCAAAAGTACAATGCAGCAATGCACTGAGCTGATCCTGAATCATGTTTCCTACACTGTGGCTGGTGATACAGTGAACCTACTGGTTGATAAACTTAGCTCTAACTTTCCCCTCTGTCCACTCCATCTGTCTCTCATGATATACCTTAAACTGGCTTGCCTCCAGCTACCACACAAAACCAAGTCCTAAAAGTGCTATCAAAACTATATTAGAAGTAGTGAATGTAGTAACAGAGATTAAACAACTGGAAATGAGATTATTAGTCTAAAAGGAGTAGGAGCAAACTACATAGGAAAAAATGGGAATTGTGAGAACAATGCATTCAGGGGAGGAACAAGGTTTAAAAGAAGGCAGAACTTAAATGACCTATATAATGTTTGATTTAAAATGATTTGGTAGATTATAAGTGATGTATAATGTTTGCAATTGGAAGTGTGTCAGTATGGTTTGTGATGTAAAATACTTGCCGGTGTGATTTGTTTTCATTTATATAAATGTATGATTGCTTATGTCATATGCAATGGTTTAATAAAGACATATCTTGTTAAAATATGGCAGAAATTGAATAATTGATGTAATGTTGCTTAGATTATATGATATATAGCACTATATGCAAAGTATAATGTTTGTAAATGTGAACTCATTAATACAATTTGATTTCTTTTATATAAATGTAAATGTGCCTGTGTCACAAGTGATAATTCAATAAAGGTGTTTAAAAATAACTAAAAATCCTGCATCTGTGGGTCTTAACATAGATGCATTCTAAATAGCATGGATCATGATTTCACCACACCCCTAACATCACTATTCACTCTTAGCCTTCATACAGGTTTTGTTCCAAGTAAATGAAGAATAGCTACAATAATTCCCATGCAGATGGGAGGACCTTCTACAAACCTAGATAATTACACTCCCTAAAGACTGAACAGCCTCATATGCAAAGTCATGAAATGACTTATAATGGAAATTAATCAATCAGAACATAGGGGATCTCCAAACAATGGATACATTTCAGTTTGGATCTGTCAAGGACAGGATATGCTTACTCAATATGGTGGATTTTTTTGAAAATGTCACCAAAGCAATTGATGAAGACAAAAAGGTACACACCACATACCTCAGCCTGGCCAAACATTTCAACACAATTCCCCCATTCATGCATAGTAGAAAAGCTAAATAGACTGGGAATAATCCTGTATGTCACCAGCTGGATTGCCAACTGTCTCACAAATAGGATGCAGATAAACAGAAAAGGGAAAGTTACTTCCACAAAAAGACCAGTGACCAATAGGGTCCCACAGGTTTCTGTGCTGGAATTCTCCTGTTTGCATCTACATTTGCAAAGTAAAAGCCAGTACCAATGGGCTCTGGCTGACTAATCTTGCAGATGACTGCAAGTTAGGAGCAGTCATTGAATTCCTAAATGACTTAGCCGTCCTGCAGGAAGATTTGTCTCAAATAAATATCTGGTGTCAAAAACATGATCTGAGAGTAAATGCCAAAAGTTCATCAGTGTATCCTTTGGGAAGTCATCTACTCCAGGGAATTTCCACATTGACAATACACCTATAACAGTGTTGTTCAGGATTTCGGAACTTGCGTGGTCAGTGACCTAACTTTAGACCAACATGTGTCTATTGTTGTAAGAAAGTCCTTCTATGCTGCACAGCTTATAAACAAAGGGCTTGTGTCTAGATTTAGGGATTTCATTATTCCCATTTAATTAGCCCTCATTAAGCCAAACACTGGAAATAATTGCCCCCTTTTGTATGTATCTGTCCAGACACATAGAACAACTGGTATGTCCACAGAGGTATCTTACTAAAGGATGCAAGGTCTAAACAACATATCCTACATGGATCGACTCAAAGCCATGCCTGTTAAAAGATGACCTGTGTCTGGCATAAAAGGCACCCTCTTCACTACTAATAGATTTACTGCACATTAGCAAGTCAAATGGCATAAAAAATACGTGGTTTAGGATCTAAATCTCTTTTCCAGCATCAACAGAATGACTTGGAGGGACAGATATAGATGGCAGAAGATACCGCTGTTGTGAAACAGACTCCCCATCCGCATAAAACAAAGTTCATCCTTGTTCATATTCAAGCACAGCTTAGATCTATGGATGGGGTACAGAATATTTATCCCAGGACATTCCCTTGTACTACTAATGGACAAGTGGTAACTCATAGATGCTTTATTTCATTCATAGGTCCCCTCAAATTGTCTATGATATGATCCAGTTTACTCTCATTAGCATTAATATGCAGTTGTTGACCATGGGTTGGGTAAGGTCAATCAGGTTATTTTGAGCACAAAAAGGGAATCATGCTTAAAATAGCCAACAAGGGCAGCTAGTTTAGGACTTACCTATGAACCTATGAACAATAGGCTGACTGCAAACAGGAAACTTTTGGCACCTATATCTCATGATAATGGCATTTTGAAGAACGCAAAAGTGTGGCCAGGAATGTGCAAATATTGTTAGAATTTTATCCTACGGCATCATGACCAAGACATAAGTATATGCATAAAATATCAGCAATATCTGCCAAAGTGTGATTACCAGTCATGCAGTCACTGTTTCATATGTGCAGAACAAAATGTCCATGGTCATGTATGCACCTGTCTATGCAAACATACAGCTCATGGTGTAATGCACACAATATACCATGTAACATAGTCCACAAGTTTCTTAAGATACACAGTATTGGTAATATATATATATATATATATATATATATATATATATATATATAGAAGTATATATATATATATATATATATATATATATATATAGAAGTATATGCAGTTGATCGCAACAGGACATAGCATTGGTACAGCCTTGAATTACCATGGCCCCTTATTACACTATATTCAAAAAATACATGCATTTCCCACCAGAGCCAGATCCAGCAGTAGTTGACCTAGGCAGTTGCTTAGAGCCAAGTGGCTGTGTGGGGGCCACTAGTGGGGGGCTGCCACAACAACAGTAAAATTGCATTTCTTCTTTAAGAATGCTGCGCTTCCATGCAATTTCTACTCTAAGGATATACTTTGTATTTGTGTGCGCATCTCTAGTATGATGCATGCATGTAACAATGCAGATTTAGACATTGGAACCCACTGGTTCTGGGCCCAGAACTATTCCTCCAGTAGGTGTGTCTGTGTGAAATACCCATGTTAGGGATGGCAGGTTAGTTATTTAACTTGTTCAAACTTAAATCACCTACTTTAGTTACAGGAGACAAGAGCCTGAATCTTCTACACCAACTACCAGACTGCATGTAGTCATTCGGGTTACTTTTTAAGGAATGTGAGTTTTTGTGTATTTTCAATGAATTATAAGATTCAAGAGAAGAGAACTTTACTGTATGTTTTTAATGTGCAAATGTTTTGTTTAACAAATGGCCGTCAATGGTTGTGCTATTGAATTTGAAAGCAGAGTTAGTACCACTTCAGGTAGCATACTTCCCTTTGCTGCTACTCCCACACTATATAGATGGATTGTTGATACTGTGGTACACTTTAAGGGGGAATTGGGATGCTGCACTCCTGAGTGTGTCCTGGGTTGCGTGAGATTCCTTAACTATGAACCTGTAAATTAACAGCCATTCCTACTGCAATATTACCAGATCTCTGATTTTTTTTATTAATATAACATAGAAAATGTATTCTTCAAGGGCAGCAGGCACTGAATTTGTAGATGACACTGAAATGTAAAGTTACTTGCCAGCAATAATATCTTCATTAGTTACAGATCTCTATATTGATGAATTAGTCAGATGACGTTAACTTGAAGTTTGAGTGGCCTTTTATGGTTGAAATGTTCCAAAATGGGTGTTTTTTGTCATTATTGGTTAATACATTTTGTTTCATTGCTTACTGGAAAAATGTTCAATAGTACACTCTAACAACTGGTGCTGTATTATACAAGAAATACAATTTAATACAATCAGGATGGTGAATTAAATAACGCATGTATGTATGCATGGCCCTGAGAGTGTGTGGAAGAGACCTATGGTTTGAAAATAGCCCAAAGGTAAACTTAATATACAACTAGCCAGAAGTATTTTCTTTGAATATGGGTTTCAAGGGTAGCAAGGTTTACTATTGCTCATGTTAAATCTGTTTTCACTATTAGATTGTATTTGTTTATTTAGAAAATGGCTTTCAGTGTTTGTACTATAAAGTTTGATTACTCGTATACTAAGATACAAATATTATTTGATATGACAGAAGGAAATATTTCCTAACATTACAGAATGGGTATTTGAATATCAATAATTGTCTATGCTGTGGACATGTACATAGCAGTTAACTTTGATTGTGGAATCAATAACAAATATATTTATATATAACTCTTACATTTACATTTAAATTTTAAATAATTTTCATGAATATATATTTTTTTATTTTTTATTTTCACATTTTTACAGAATATTTATAGAACTTTATATATGTGTTGCAATATTTTCATTAACAGACAAGTACAATATATAGGTAGTTCTAAACAGTAAGTGTGGGTATTTATACTAACTGTTTTTACATTAATTGATTTTATTGTTGTTGCTTATTTAAATCAAGTTTAGCATTGCACTTTAAAACCATTATGAAATACTTGCTTAATTATTTTGTCATATGATTTGCTAATTGATTGCAAATTGATTTATAAGGACAGCTTTGCCTGTATGTATTTTACTCTGATGAAGCCCACAGAAGCATGGGTGAAAGTGCTTAGTACGTTCTGGATGTAAATAAATGGCTGGTGTGTCTCCTGGCAGTGTCGTGGTTTTTCCTTATTATTTAGAAACTGGCTTTCAGTGTTTGTACTATAAAGTTTGAAATCAAAGTTTTAAATTAATTCCAAATATCTTTAATCATTCCAGAAGTAAAGAAGAAAATAGTATGTCCACTGACAGGTTTGAACAGTGTTTATGGTAACTAGGGAAGAAATAGCCCAGCAATAGGATATTAGAATGACAGTGGGGTTGGGTGTGGGAAAGCTGCTGGGTTGTTGTAGGGCTTGGGGCTGATCCATTAATCTGTCTAGGGCTCCATTTGGCCATGGTCTGCCTCTGTTTACTACACTGATTATGTACATTACAGGTATGCACAGAATATCATTGCTGTAGCCATTATAGCCTTTTCCACACAGATACTGCCAGTGCCTACACACAGCTTACCTTCTGCACACTAGTTTGCACCCACAGCTACTACATTAGCATGCATAATGTGTACAACATAACTTGATCCTGTACCTGGTGCAGATAACACTACAAATACCAGCATGAGTACCCTCCTCAATATCTATCAGGACAACTGCAAACCTTATCAGTGAACCTGTCCAGACTGGAAACTAATGGACCTTCTTTACATGCAAAGAAGTATAAGCATATGCATACACATATATGGATTTAAACAACATAAAGACACTTAAGCTTTGTGTACTGACAAGCAGCATGTTGATCTTACACACTGAGCTTCTGAAGCAGTTATGAAGTGTATACACGGCCATTTAAAACTTTATGGTTGTACAGCTAGGAAATTATAACATAATACAATATGATAATATCAATGGCAATAATCTGAAAATACCAATGTATCACAGACATGTATAATGTAGAGGTGCATTATGGGTGTCTTAATACATATCTTCTCATAGTGTTATCACTGAAATTAAATCCAACAAATATCAGTGGGGATAGTACTGCACATGTAATCAGCTGCAGCACCACCTCACAGGTGCACCACAGGCAAGGATGGATGTAAGGCACATGCACATTTGCTATCAAAGGAACACTTTGGTTATATGTATAACAGACTTATATACATTACAGTAGTTCCATTTACCCATGTCCCTGCTCTTCCATTAACATTCCAGATGGTGAGTCCAGTAAACCATTAGCCAGTGATGGGATGCCATGTTCATCTCTCTTGCAATGACTAATGAATAAAACATATACCCTTAACAGCTGTGTTTTGCAAATATTATCATATGTCAAGATATTTAAACCATATATGCCATTACTATAGATACATTTTAGGACATGCACTATGTTCTTGTAATAATCCCTAACTGAGAGATGACATTAACATATTAATCATCAGCACTGCGCATACATATTGGCAGTCAGCTCTGAACTGGTACACATGTAATGCTTTGGACTGTGAATACAGCTATTGATATGATGCACTTATTCTCCCATAATTATGCAGTACTTAAGCAGCAGTATATAAAACAAGGACATAATATAACAGTATGACAGGAAAGATAATCAGTAGGTACTCACTCGGCAGGCAGATCATGTAACTTAAGATTAATGTACATTACTCAGATGTGATACACTAATCTATAAGTAACTTTAAGAAGCCTTTCTTTTTACCATGAAACATAAGAGGGATTCTTGCAAAACCCTACAATATAAGACTTAACGCAACATTGTGGGTAGGTGAAATGTGTTCATAGGTTCATAGGTTGGTACTAGGCTATCGGCCCTAGGGCCTATACAAGCCTAGCCATAACAATTCCATGGATATTTCTTCCCACAATTTTTACTTCCCTGGACCCCTGACTAGCAGGGTGACTGACACGATCCCCGAGATGAATTTCCTATCTCCCATCAAACTGTCAAGGTTCCTTTTGAAGACGGCCAAGTAGGTGCTCTGCTTGACATGGATGGGCAGTCTATTCCAGAGTATGGGGAGTATCTGGGTCAGGAACCTATCCCTCCAGTATGTTTTGTTCATTGTGATGACAAGGCTTAGATCCCTGGAGTGTGTGGCTCTGAGAGATTGGGATTTCTTTAAGTGGAGCATGTCCAACAGCTCTGGGTTTGACATGGTTTTGTATGTTAAGCAGAGATCACCTCTGAGTAATATGCCACAGAGTATAGCTGGAGTTTTTTTAGATGGTCAGCGTAGGGCATCTGCTTTAGGCCTGTGATTCTTTTAGTAAGGTATTTCTGTGGCCTTTCCAGCTGTTGCAGATGTCTTGTGAGGTACATTCCAAATGGATTGTTGTACTCTATAATGGGTCTAATGAGGGATGAGTAGAGTGGGACAATGACCTCCTTTTTTCTGGATGAAAAGCCCTTAGTGATGAGGTGTGTCACACAGAAGGATTTTCTGACTGTTGTGGCGATGTGGTTATTGAAGGTGAGACCACTGTCCACCTGTGTCCCTAAGTCTTTCATCACACTTTCAGTGTTTAGTGTACTGCCACCTATGTGGTAATTCATAGGTACATGTTTTTTCCCAATGGGGATAACTATACATTTCTTGAAATTAAGCTTGAGCCCATGGCTCTGGCACCAAGCATCTGTTTCTGTAAGACCCTTTTGTAGAATATCCACATCATTTGGGGATTCAATAATGGCTTCCAGTTTGCAGTCATCTGCAAACTTTGTTAGCCAGAGTCCCTTAATGTTTGTCTGTACTTCAGAGAAGTAGATGCTAAACAAGAGTGGTCCTAGGACTGAACCCTGAGGTACTCCACTTGTCACCTGTCTGGAGCCAGATTTGGAGTTGGCTACTTTTACAGACTGGGTTCTGTCAGTAAGCCAGCTGACAACCCATCGAGTGACATAGAGATTTATGCCCAGCTTAGTAAGTTTATCTATGATTCCAGAGTGGGGAATGGTGTCAAAGGCCTTGGCAAGGTCCAGATAGGCTGTGTGGACCTCCTTACCCTCGTCCACAGCTCTGGAGACTGATTCAAAGAAGTCAGTCAGGTTCAGAAGATAAGAATGGCCCTTCACGAACCCAAACTGGTTGGGGTCCAGTGTTTGAAGGTTGCCAAAGTCTTTGTTTATAAGTTCCATGATAATGCGTTCCATGCCCTTGCAGATCAGGCTCGTCAGACTGATGGGATGGTAGTACCTGGGATCCAAGGTGGATCCCCCTTTGTGGAGTGGGGTAACCATAGCTGTGCGCCACTCAGTGGGCACGAAGCCTGAGGTGAGGCTATGATTAAACATGACACTTAGGTGAGGTGCCAGTTCATTTTGTAGTTCATGTAGTACACAGCCTGGGATGTCATCTGGTCCCATGAATGCTGTATTCTTAGCTTTGGAGAGTGTGGTTTCTACCTGTGTGGCCATGATTATCGAAATTTGGCAATCTTTTGGTATTAAGATGGGCCCTTTAGGGGGATAGAGGGGGATGAAGTTGGCACTAAATCAATCTGCCAGTATATTGGCAATATCCTTGGGATAAGTATATTTAATGCCATTCTGTTGTAGCTCAGAGCAGATCTGAACATTGCCATTTAGATTCTTGACATAACTATATAATGTCTTGTGGTTGGTTGTCTTTGGAATCTTTAGCAATTTTATTTTCACAACTTGCTTTACTGAGGCTGGTAAGGGAGTATTTTGCATCCTGGGATTTTCCTCTTTTTTGCAACAGTTTCTTCCTTCTGTTGTATAGTTTGTTTATGGCAGGTGACCACCAGATTGGCTTCCTTTTTTGGAGGAGAGTGTTTTGGTTCTATTTGGGATTGCACGATTCATGCACGAGTGGATGTGCTCATACATTGCCTTAGTGTAGGATTCAGCAGTCGAACTTTCAGCTACCGTCTGCATGGGCGTCATGAAGTTTGTCACTTCTGACTTGAGTAGCATGAAGTTGGCTTTGGAGAAGTTTTTTACAAAGGTTTCCTTACTGGGGGTGGGCTGTGGATGTCAAGGGTGATTAGCTTATGGTCAGACCTGACCAATGAGGGGTGACCACTGGTGTGGAGCATCTATCTCCCATGTTGGTAATGACCAGGTCTAAGATATTGGAGCCCCTGGTGGGACAATGGATTAGTTGATCCAGGGCATTGGAATTTACGAATTCCAAGAACCTTTGGGAAAAAGTGTTGGTAACCGAGTAGTTTTCCCAGTTCATGGCAGGGTAGTTGAAATCACCCAGTATTAGGGTGTTTGGTTATATCTTAATATTTTTCAGTATGTTTAGAAATGTGTAGTGAGAATCTTGGGGCATGGTGGGGGATCTGTAGCAAGCTACAATTTGGATTGTAGGCTTACCTAGTTTTAGTTGCACTTGGAGAATTTCAGATGCATTGTGTTGGGCAACTAGCCTGGAGGTGTGAATATCCTTGGTGAATATGGACCTTTAGTGTTTCGGTCTTGGTTTGGTGGCCGAAAAGTGTGGTAAGAGGTGTAGCCTGGTATTGTATGGGGGCTCTCTGGAGCCTTGAACCAGGTCTCAATTACTGCACAGATATCGATGTTATCCATTTTTAGGAGTGCCTCGAGAGAGTGCATTTTGAGGTTTAGACTTCTAGCATTGAGTAACATTACCTTCAGATTTTGCATGCTTGTATCTTTTACAGTGGTGGTTTTGTCCTTTGAACCTTGCCTAAAAAAGGCAATATAGGGGTGGCAAGAGCTTTACCACTGGTAACAGGTGCAGACCACCTCTGTCAAAGCATTGTGATTTGTCGACCACATCGTCTGCTTGGGACTGAATTAACTTTGAATGACACCAGAAGCTTAGCCAGTTGTTGAAGTCAATCATTTTGTCCTTATACTGTGGTATCATTCTGGGCGAAGGCAGGATACTACTCAGGGTTAGGGTCATACTTGCCTGGGCCACATGATCCAAGAGCTCTTCCATGTCTCTTTTCATGTAGTCCAGTGTGAAACACTTGTGAATTATGATAGTAATAATAATGTAGAAGTCACTTAATTGCAAATGTGGTTGTGATCTGTGATAGCAACAGTGAATCTGCAGACACATCTGTGTGGTGTAAATGTGAATGTGACACTACAGAAGAACTATAAGTATGTGTGTACATATATATATATATATATATATATATATATATATATACATGCTCATTTCACTGAAACTAAGTTGCCTGCACACAATTCACTGAGAGCTCATTTCACTGAAAACTCATTTGACTGAAACTCATTTAGTTGAAAGTTATATATGGCCTTTTCCCCACTGTAGTGCGATCCTGGAGTTAGCCGCGGTGGTGCAGCAGTTAGCATTGTCGCCTCACAGCAAGAGGTTCTCCGAATCGATTCTTGGCTGGAGTGCCTTCTGTGTGGAGTCTGCATGTCTTCCCTCTGGTCGAGTGATATTTAAAGACATGCAGATAGGTGCGTGCGTGAATGGGTGTGCCTTCTTTGAAGGTTGGATGTCAGGCTGGCACCTCAGCACCGTAAAAATCGACTGCCAACCATTAGCGGACCGGAGTTCTGCTGTGGCGACTCCTAACCGGGAAAAGCTGAAAGACATTAGTTTAGTGCTATCCTGGATTTAGTGTGTAAAGTAAGGGTGGGACAGCCCCCCGCATTGCGGGGTGTGGAAGGTGTAGCCCTCCAACTATCTTAAATGTTCAAAACCATAGATATGGATACTTGCAACTCTAATGAATAACTCTTTCCAGAAGACAATATATAACCAAACTATGGATTTAGTGTGTAAAGTAAGGGTGGGACAGCCCCCCGCATTGCGAGGTGTGGAAGGTGTAGCCCTCCAACTATCTTAAATGTTCAAAACCATAGATATGGATACTTGCAACTCTAATGAATAACTCTTTCCAGAAGACAATATATAACCAAACTATGTGGGGGCTACATCACCTACACCCCCCAATGTGGGGGGCTGTGCCCCAACTCCCCTTACTTTATATACTAATTCCAGGATCACACTACAGTGGGGAAAAGGCCATATATAACTTTCAACAAAATGAGTTTCAGTCAAATGAGTTTTCAGTGAATTGTGCACAGGCAACTGAGTTTCAGTGAAATAAAATACAGGACTCCACACTTACGTTTATTAATATTAAGCCCATTTTGTTGAAACCAAGAAGCCCTAAGCTTAGATAAGAAGTTAACAGAACCTTGTCAGAAGTTACAATACTTCCAAACTTAATATCATCAACATATTTAGCCATCCACAGCACAGGGAGGGAGACTTAGGTCATTGAAAAAAAAAAAAAAAAAGCATTAACTAGCCTGGATCCTAAGGCAGAACCCAGTTGAACATCTGTATATATATATATATATATATATATATATATATATATATATATATATATATATATATATATATATATATATATATATGTATGTGTGTGTGCGTGTATATGTGTGTGTGTGTATATATATATATATATATATATATATAGATTCAGTTCATAACTCTGAAAACTCAAAACACTGAAAATGAGAAAATGCCATAATATAGAAGACCAAAACACTGAACCTTCAAAACACTGAAAACTCAAAACACTTAAACTCAAAACACTGAAAACACATACCATACATCTACTGAGTTTAAACAACATAAATCATAGCACTTTCCACCAAGTGTAAGATGGAGGACAAGCCCCCCTGCACCCCCCATGTGGGGGGCTGTTCCCCCCACACCCCATGCTACTTAAACCGCCTCACCCCAAAACCAATTACCACAGGGCTTGCATACATAAAAACTCCAACCTAACCCTAACTCACACTAACCGCCAGCACCTTAAACAGGGCGCAACCGCACACTTACCATTTTGAAACCATTAGTGATTTTATATATATATATATATCTATATATATATATCTCTATATATATATATATATATATATATATATATATATATATATGTATATCATCTCCAAGATTGCACTTCACTACACTAAGTGCAATCTTGGAGTTGATATGTTTAAATAGCAGGAGGTGTGGGGGGGTACAGCCCCCCACACAGGGGGTCCAGTGGGGCTTTCCCCCCTGCTTACACTTGGTGGAAAGTGCTATGATTTATGTTGTTTAAACTCAGTTGTTGTGTCTTTTGGCTTTTTCCTGGTTAGGGGTCGCCACAGTAGAACTCCACAGCATTATTGAAAGTTCGTTCATCAAAAGTGCACTTCATCGAACCTGTGAGATGGGGAAAGTAACTAGTTGGACAACACTTCCCCATTTCAAAAACAACAGTATTTCAAACCCACCCAGGTGGGGGACTTCACCCTCCACACCCCTAACATGGGTCGCTTCATTACCAAACCCCCCAACTATATATACCAACTCAGAGATTGCACTACAGTGAGGAAAAGTAACACGAGGAAGTGTTGGCCATATTGTTAGTTTCCCCATATCACAGGTTTGATGAAGTGCATGTATGATAAGTGGAATTTTGATGATGTGTCATTCAATGGTTATTCAGTACGATGATTAATCATAGACCCCTTAATAACAAGGTAGAACTGTGGCATCAACTTAAGACTTATATGCCAGATATGGGGATCACAGACACTGACAGGTTGTTGTGCAGATACATTGGTTATCTACCCCCATGCATTACAAATTAACTGGCAGTTGTTAGAATGTTGGCCCTTTTTGACATCCCACAGCCCACAAACACCATGTGGGGCATTTATTGGCACATATGTAATCTGTACTTTATAGGTATAGATAATTTCAGAGAAGCTACAGATGATATCATCTCCCTCATCTGGTGTGTTGGGGACACAGATATTGTCATCCACATCTAGAAGTCACATTGAGAAATATATTATGTATTTAGCAGACCAACACTTGTATTATACCTATAATGTTCCTGATTATCTTTGGATATTCCCCTAATTGTTTCTGGATGGTCCCTTATGCAAGTGCTGTGATACAGATCTTAGTGCCGATTATTTTCAAAAGTCCATGTATCCTCCCAGTCTTGTAAATTATTCTACTGGTTGTTTTGCTAGTGGTATGAAATCCATTGTCAGTAGGTTCCATTGTAATTCAAATGGTATGCTGTCATGTTGCATCCATTCATGAATGCTACAGGTGTTCCAAATATCTTTGCTAATTGCAAGTTTGAAAATTCCAGTCAGTTTTTGCTCTTACAAAGATGTGCAGCTTGCTGTGTGTCTAATGTGCTAATATCTGTAAAATGCAACCTGATTTACAAGTTGCTTATTTGCATCCCTCCTTACATATTCATTAAACTGTGTTGTTTTATTTGCATATCACTATACAGTCATTTGACCAGATTATTTCTGCAATGTGTTTTCATGCTGCTCAGTATCACAAGTTGATACTATGAATCACAACATACCTATACATGGCTGCTTTTTTTTTCAAAAACATTTTTTTGTTTTCATTATAAACATATGCAAATGTATATATAACAAATACAATAAAACAATAACAAAACTATTTACAATATTTACATTCATCCATGATAAACAATCATTTTATCCATGAGGAGTTTACAGTATATACATTCATCCATGATAAACAATCATTTTATCCATGAGAAGTTATCAGTATTTGTTCAAAAGGTTTTCCAATTTTTGCTATGCTATTTTTTATGAGTAATGTTATGAGTTCTATAACAAATGGTTTGCAGTTCTTTTTTACAAATAACTTTTGCTAAATTAATAAAACCTTTAAACATCAAATATTGTTTACTATTCCAGTTCAAATTAATAACTTTTCTGGCAATTGTAAGAATTGACCAGAGTAACAAAATTGAGATTTAGGTATTACATTAGGTATAGGAACATTGAATAGGATAAGTGAGTTAGAAATATGACAGTTATCAAACCATAAAGCATTTACAAAATATCTGAAGTCTTTCCAGTTTTGAACATCTCTACATTCAATGAACATGTGAACCCAGTTGGCCTCTAGTAATTCATCACATTTCCAACATTTACTTTCACTGTTTTTGAGTATAAGATGTATTTCGTATGGAGTATAGAAACTCTTATAGATAAATGTCCATGTATACAGTCTCCAATATAATACCATACGTTGAATTCAATAACATTTTTTTAGATTCATCAGATATTTGTTCTCCATTAATCTTTACATAGTAATTCCAAAAATCTGAGACAAACTTCAAAGTGTCTTCTCTTAGTATCTCATAGATAGGTGAGATACATAATATTTGATCATCTATCTTTTCAAGACACCTAATAAAAATCTGAATCAAACTTGGTATAGATTCAGTCTCTAGGTTGTTTGATACTCTCATTGTTTTTTCTATAAACTGCCGTAGTGAGTGTATAAACAACCATCTTGACTATTATCAACACTACTTAAAAGAGAGTTTAGTGGTTTAATACTCTTATTTTAAATAAACTGATGCCAGAATATCAAGTTATTTCCCTTTAATTTTTGCATCGCATTGATGTTGAAAGAATCTAGGCAATCAGGGGAATATGCTATAGGCAATATAAGAAATAGAAATTGTTTAATGTAATTACAATCAATTATATTTTCAAAGTTATTAAATATTTGATTAATGCCATAAAAAAAATGAGCAAACTTCTTATTAAATAAACAAAATTCATGTAAAAGTCAATGGACTCTACTTATTCCATATTGTATAGCTATACATATGCTTCCCATGATTTGGAACAAGATTCCAATCTACATTAGGCAGAGCTCCTCGCTAACACTTTTCAAAAGAAACCTTGATGAGTGGATGGGAAACAGAAAGTTTACCCCGGAGATCACTTCAGTGGCTCTGCTGGACAAAGGTGCAGGGAACTAATCTAAGGGGGTGGCGAAAGCCAACACATTCTGGCTAGTCTTATAAATGCCTTAGGGCAAATAGCCTAGTACCTACCTACCTATGAACCTATGAACCTATGAACCTATGTTCCTTAAATTGATTTTCTATAGTTCTGACATCAGATATATGAATCTCATGTATTGTTTTCCAGCCAGGTATATAGCTAGGTGTGATTCAATGTAATATTACATTAATTATAACTATTTGGAATAAAGATCTAAGCTATGGAATGCTATCCCATTACTGTTCCAAGCTCTAATGTGCCATTTATATGCAATCCTAGGTTTTAAGGGGAACCATACAAATTTTAGCATGGAATCTAATTTTTTTAAATAAGTTTTTGGGAGGTGGTAGTATCAATGACTGTATATAAAACTAATTTTTAGGTAAAATTATAATTTTAATTAAAGCGAGCCTATCCTCTGTTCTGAAGAACATTTTATTCCATCATTTGATTAGTTCACTAATGGTGGTTATTAAATTATTGTAGTTTAGTTTAACAGACTTTTTCCATCTACTCTTTATACTGACACCCAAATATTCTAATACATCATTCTCCCAATTAAACAGGCTATTGTCTCTTAGGTTTTTGTTGATCTTTTTGTGAATTAATAATGTTTTGGATTTATTATGATTAAATTTAAGCCCTGAAATTCTTTCAAACTTGCTTAAGATATTTATAACACCATGCAAAGAACCATCAATATCACACAAAGTTAACATATCATCAGCAAATAATTGTATCTTAGGACAATAGTCCTTATTCATTTGAAAGCTTTTTATATTTTGCTTGTTTCTGATATACATAGCAAAAGGTTTCATTAAAAGAGCAAACAATAATGGTGACAAAGGACAACCTTGTCTAGTTCCCTTGAGGATTTCTAGTGGTGAAGATAGACATGATCCGATTTTCACATAAGCGTGTGCCCCACTATAAATTTTCATTAATAAGTTGACAAAATTCAAAACCAATCAGAATTCTTTGTAGATAAGACCAACTAATATAATTAAAAAGCCTTTTCTATGTCAAGGCTGATAATAGTTAGTTGTTTTTTTGTATTTGCATGCTATACATAATTTATAATGATAGTAATTTAATAATGTTATCTTGCACTTTTCTATGAAGAATGAACCCTGTCTGATCATTATGTATTAGATTAGGTAATATTTTCTTTGTCCTATTAGCTAATATTGTCATGAAATTGTGTAATCAGTATTTAGTAATGAGATTGGCCTATATGAATCACAAGATTTGGGGTCCTTACCTTGTTTTAATATGGGGGAGATAATTATTTCCATGATGGGGGTGTTATACATTGTTGATTAACCATAGTAAAGGCACTCATCATTTTCTTTATTATATATTCAGGAAAAATCTTATACAGTTCAGGAATTATTCCGCCCAGTCCTGTAGTTTATTATCTTTTAAATGTTTTGTTTGCTCTTTTACTTCTGTTAGTGTTATTTGTATATTTAATATGTTATTTTGTTGCACTGACATGTTAGTAATTATATTTTCTTGAATAAAAGTATTTATTACATTTTCTGTCTCCAAAAGTGGTGTGTTATTATTTATATCTTTATAGTAGTTTTTGAACACTTCTAATATGCCCATTAAGTTAGATGTAGTCTTAACTGAACCATCACTTTTATATTTAATCTAATTAATAAGATGTTGATTGTTTATTTTCTTGTATCTTACCGCTATTTTATGTAGATATTTGGAAATTACAGCATAAGATTATAATTTCAGTTTTTCCAGGTTTATGACTGCATTATGATTCAGAACTTCTAAGTATTTTTGATTTAACTCAGTAATTTTGTTATGTGCTACTTTGTTATTTGGTTTTGTGTCCATTTTTATCTTGTCTATTTTTTTTGTAAGTCTTAAAGGTCTTTGTCCCACTCTCTTATTTTTTTAAGGTGCCAAGATTTTATTTTACCATATAAATAACCTTTAAAGGTGACCCATAGTACAGTATCAGTCACTTTACCATTATCATTTGTTTCCATAAAAATGTCTGTTTCTTTCATTATCCATTCCCAAAAGGCATTTAACTTAGTTATGTAAATAGGAATTCTCTGTAGAAATCTTACATCATCTGTATGTGTATTTAATACAAAATTTATAGCATTATGGTCCAAAAGTGGACAAGTCATTATAGATACGTCGCTTATTTTAGAGTATATATTATTTGATACAAAGACCTTATCCATGTTTGTTTGTGTACCAAACTGATATGAATAGTGAGTTTAGAATAAGGAATAATGTTCTCTTAGACCATATATATCTTTAAGGTTCATCTGGTTTGTAAAGTCATTTAACTTCTTGGCTTGAGATGTTAGATTTATTTTACCATTTTTAGAAGTATCATTGCCTGATAATAGGCAGTTAAAATTACCTGTTGCTATAATTTCCCCTTTTGCATTTAAAGTAATCAGGTCCAGATATTTGTCAACATATTTAGGACTCAGTCCTGGTAACCAGTATGTATTAATCAAAGTATAATACTTCCTATTGGTTTCCAAAAGAACCATGCTTAGCATCCCATCTTTATCTGAAAGTGTATCTATAATTATTGGCATAGTATAACTATTTTTCCGTAGAATAAGAGTGCCCCTTATCTTGGTGTTAAAACATGAATTAGCCAGAATGGTACAGCCATTGAATGAGTATTTTTGTAGATCTTTTTTAATAGATGGGTTTCCTGTAAAAAGATGATCTGGGCTTTATGCATTTTGATATATTTAAGCAAACCAGCTTTTTTGATATTATTGTTCAAACCATTAATATTTAATGATAAACATTTATAAGCCTTTGACTATATTCTGTATGTTATTACTAACTGAAAGACCTTTCTTCCGTGTTGACTTGAAATTTACTGAAACCTTACATAGGTTCATAGGTTCGTACTAGGCTATCTGCCCTAAGGCATTTATAAGCCTAGCCAGAGTGTATGTGGCTTACACCACCCCTTAGGATGAGAATACTACGCCCTTTTAGGGTTTAGTTTACTATGCCTCTGTCTAGTAGTGACACAGAGATGACCCCCGGGGTAAACCTATGCTCTCCCATCCACTCATCGAGATTTCTCTTGAATAGAGCCAGTGAGGGGCTCTGCCTAACATGGACTGAGATTCTGTTCCAGAGTGTAGGGAGCCTCTGGGTTATGAATCTGTCCCTCCAGCACGTCTTATTTATTTCTGTGTTGAGGTTTAAGTCACTTGTTCTCGTGGCTCAGATGGATTTGGATTTTCTGAGGTGGAGCATGTCCATTAATTCAGGATTGGACATGCCCTTGTATGTCAGGCACAGATCACCTCTGAGTAGGCGGTATGCGACTGAATAGAGCTGGAGTTTTTTCAATCGGGCAGCATATGACATATGTTTAAGACCCTTTATCCTCTTGGTGAGGAACTTTTGGGGTCTTTCCAACTGCTGCAGGTGTCGGGTGAGATACATCCCAAATGGGGCATTGTACTCAATCATTGGCCTGATAAGAGAAGAGTACACGGGCACAATGACCTCTCTTGATCTAGATGTGAGACCCTTCATGATAAGGTGGGCAATATAGAAGGTCTTCCTAACCACTTTGGCAATGTGAGTGTCAAATGAGAGGTTACTGTCAACCTGGGTCCCTAGGTCCCTGATTACCTCTTCCGTACTTAATGGATTACCGCCTATGTGGTAATTTGTCGGTACCTTGTTTTTCCCAAAGGGTATGACTATACATTTTTTGGCGTTTAGCTTAAGGCCATGGCTCTGGCACCAATTATCCATTTCTATGAGGCCTCTCTGAAGGATGATTGTGTCCGCTGGAGTATCAATTATGGCACCCAGTTTGCAGTCATCTGCGAACTTTGTCAGCCACAATCCTCCTATGTTTGCCTGTACCTCGGAAAAATAAATGCCGAACAAGAGGGGTCCCAGGACTGAGCCCTGTGGGACACCGCTTGTGACTGGCTTAGAGTCTGACATAGCTTTAGCAACTCTGACCCTGTGGGATCTGTCCTTGAGCCAGTTTGCAACCCATCTTGTGACATATGGGTTTACATTTAAGCTGGTGAGTTTGTCTATAATGCCCGAGTGGGGTATTGTGTCAAAGGCTTTTGCAAGGTCAAGGAAGGCTGGGTGAACTGCCTTACCCTCATCAATGGCCTTAGTGACTGTTTCAAAAAAGTCGACCAAGTTCAAAAGGCAGGATCTGCCCTTGACAAAGCCAAATTGAGTAGGATCCAATGTCTGTAGGTCCCCAATGTCTTTGTTTATGAGTTCCATAATGATCCTCTCCATAGCTTTGCAGACCAGGCTCGTCAAGCTTATGGGGCGGTAATTTCCAGGGTCCGTAGAAGCACCGCCTTTGTGAAGTGGGACCACTGTTGCCGTACGCCACTCTTTGGGTATGTATCCTGCAGTAAGGCTAAGATTAAACAGCAGCCTTATGTGTGGGTTTAGTTCCTCTTGGAGTTAATGTAGCACACAGCCCAGGACACCATCCGTCCCATTGATGCTGTGTTTTTAGCTTTAGAGAGGCGGCTCTCACCTGGGCATCTGAGATGTTAGGAGGCTACACTCTGCTGGGATAGTTATTTCTCCTTTGGGGAGGGGAGGAGAATTTGCACTGAACCTGTCTGCCAGAATGTTGGCAATGTCAGTGGGTTCAGTGTATTTTGTGTCATTTTGGACTAACTCTGAGCATATCTGGGAGTTTCCACCCAGGTTTCTAACATAGCTAAAGAAGGCCTTGTGATTGTCTTTTGTGTCTTTTGCGATTTTTCTCTCAAAGTTGGCCTTGGATGATTTTATGAGTGATCGTAGTTTTTGCTAGTACTGATCAGAGACACCTTCCCTTTTAGGGATTTTGCTCTGTCATGTAGTAGCTTTCTCCTCCTGTTGTAAAGTTTGTTTATGGCTGGGGTCCACCAGACCGGGCGCCTGCCTTTGGGGGAATGGGTCTTGGTTTTATTTGGGATTGCATGATCCATGCATTCTTGAAGGTGCCCATAGAAGGCATTTGCAAAGGATTCAGCAGTATGGGTTGTGGTTTCCACTGGCCCAGGGGCCTTGAAGGATACCACTTCAGTCTTGAGAAGTGTGAAGTTTGCTTTTGAGAAGTTCTTCACTGTGGTCTTCTGTGCAGGGGGTGGGGGCGGGATGTGGATTTCCAGTGAGATTAATTTATGGTCTGATCTTACCAAAGAGGGATATACGTCCGGTGTGGAGCATTTTGTCCCCATGTTTGTGATGATCAGGTCTAGTATATTGTCTCCTCTTGTGGGAATGGTGACTAGTTGTTCCACTGCATTTGAGTTTATGAATTCTAAGAACCTTTGGACTAGGGTGTTGGGGCTTGAGTAATGTTCCCAGTCTATGTTTGGGTAGTTGAAGTCTCCCAAAATGATGGTATTTGGAGAGACATTCATACTCTCCAGTGTCTTCAGGAAGGCTGTGTGGGGTTCCTGAGTTTGAGAGGGTGGTTTGTAGCATGCTACAAGCTGTAAGGCAGTTTTGCCTATGGTTCGTTGCACCAGGATAGTCTCCGATGCTTCGTGCGTTGCCACTAACCTGGAGGTGTGGGTATCTTTGATGAAAATGGATACTCCCCCTCATTTTGTGGTTCAGTCCAAGTTTTGGGGCCAGAAAGCATGATATGAGGTAAAACCTGATAGTGCTGGGGTGCTCTCAGGAGCCTTGAACCAGGTTTCAGTCACTGCACAGACATCAATGTTCTCCATACTGAGGAGGGCTTAGTGGGCGTGCATCTTGAGGTTTAGACTTCTGGTATTGAGCAGCATTACCCTTAGATTTTTTCCACTTGTGTTTTCTAGGGAGGTAGGTTTGTCATTTGAGCCTTGCCTAAAAAAGGCACTATGGGGGTGGCAAGAGCCTTGGCCAATATCCGGAATCCCAGGGGTGACAGGTGCAAGCCATCCCTTGCGAAGCAGTGTGGCTTGTCAAGCATGTCATCCCAAGCAGACAGACATTGGATCCCCTTAGAATGATACCAGTAATTAAGCCAATTGTTAAAACTGATCATTTTGTCTTTGTACTGTGGCATCATTCTTGGTGAGGGTAAGATGCTGCTCAGGGTCAGGGTCATACTGGCCTGGGCTACATAATCAGAGAGCTCCTCTATGTCTCTTTTCATGTAGTCCAGGGAGGTGCCTCAGGTCGTTCACACCGGCATGTACAATGACTGAGTCATATTTGTACTTGCTGTGGAGTGACCTGAGTGATTGTGTTATGTGGTGGATTCTAGCTCCCGACAGGCAGCTTACTGTGACCTTTTCCTTCTTCAGTCTGGTGAGCGGGACGTCAGTGTGTCTGACTATGGAGTCACCTATTACAAGTGTGTCTGGCATGTTGTTTGGCCTTAAGGGCTGTGATTGTTTAGCACACTGACTTTGTGAACTATGTGTTGCATGTGCTATGTCTTGAGGTGGTGGTTGCTTGGGTGTCTGCTTTGGAGGCCTCTGTTGTTTTGGTAGATTTTTAATCAGCACCTCCGAGTATGTTTTTGTGTGTTTATGTGTTTGGTTTGCTGTTGTGATAGTTCTATGTGAGACTGGGTTTGTGGTGTGCGTGGTTACCTTCTCCTCCTGACTGGTCTTGCCAGTACTGAAATGAGAGAGCTCAGCCTCCAGTTTGGCTATATAGTTGCATGTCTTGCATATATTTGTATTTGTTGGGAGGAGGAGAGGGTTGTCTGTGTACATGAGGCAATTGTAACATTGTCTCAAGATTCCCAGATTCACCAGCTGAACAGGAGAGGATGCCAGCAACTGACCCTTCGACATGCTAGAAATAGTGAAAAAGATTGCTGTGTAACTGAGTCAGAAAGGACCTATAGGGAGATGTGTATTCAACAGAATTTAGGTGAATGAAGTACTTTATTTTGTTTAAGAGTGCTTTACCTGTATAAAAATGCTTTAGGAGCAAGTGCTGAGCTTTTCAGATAGAGTATAGGCTGTTTAGATTGCAAGTAGAACAGTTCTAAGGGAAAAATTGAAGAGCAGACTTTGCGGAGCCAGAAAAAGTTTAACCTTGTTTAACCTGTGCTGCGCTATGTGCACGACCGCGCAAAGCCATGCAAAGGCGGATTTTAAGCAGTGAACTACAAAAGAGCTAGGAATGGTCCCAAACAACCAATTACTACAGCTTCTTGTGCTGAGGTCACTTCCCCCAAGGACAGGTAGGCTGCTCAAGGCTCCCCACTCCCACTGGTGAGCAAAGAAACTTGGTAATGGACAACACAGGAACTACACCACAGCCCAGAATACAGCAATGCCTGTATACTGGTCTAAACTAGTTGAGAAAGGCGGGAAAACAAGGATTATTTTTTTGTTTTTTTTTTTTTTGTAGAAATACACAGAAAATGCAGAGACAGTGATAAATTAGTTACACAGGCTAGCACACTTTAGTGGGCAGCCTCCACAGTTAAATTAAACAAACAAACAAGCAAACTTTCGATTAAATTCGACTAAATGTAACTTTAAGTGCAGATTTAAAAATAAATGCAGTAATCAGAAAAAAAACAGTTCAGGCTAGTTTAAAGTAAGCAACAGAAGCTATTTCCAGTGGAAAAAAAGCAAATATACTTAAATCCAGAAGGTAGTCGCTTTTTCGAGTTCCTTGCTGCTAGGACCACTCTGTAAACCCACGTGGAGCTTGTCTGAGCAGTATAGCCAGAAAAAAATGCCCAGAGGCGGATTTTAAGCAGTGAACTACAAAAGAGCTAGGAATGGTCCCAAACAACCAATTACTACAGCTTCTTGTGCTGAGGTCACTTCCCCCAAGGACAGGTAGGCTGCTCAAGGCTCCCCACTCCCACTGGTGAGCAAAGAAACTTCCTTCTATCCAAGTAAGGTAATGGACAACACAGGAACTACACCACAGCCCAGAATACAGCAATGCCTGTATACTGGTCTAAACTAGTCGAGAAAGGCAGGAAAACAAGAATAATTTTTTTGTTTTTTTGTAGAAATACACAGAAAATGCAGAGACAGTGATAAATTAGTTACACAGGCTAGCACACTTTAGTGGGCAGCCTCCACAGTTAAATTAAACAAACAAACAAGCAAACTTTCAATTAAATTTGACTAAATGTAACTTTAAGTGCAGATTTAAAAATAAATGCAGTAATCAGAAAAAAAACAGTTCAGGCTAGTTTAAAGTAAGCAACAGAAGCTATTTCCAGTGAAAAAAAGCAAATATACTTAAATCCAGAAGGTAGTCGCTTTTTCGAGTTCCTTGATGCTAGGACCACTCTGTAAACCCACGTGGAGCTTGTCTGAGCAGTATAGCCTTAGTAAGTATTACTTATCATGGATGCATAACGTGTATTAAGCACTTCTTTCAAAAACCCCAGACGATTTACAAACACATACATGAAACATAAAGTTTCTCATTTAGTTAAAAACTTAACTAAACCATCCATCCACCACCTCTCCAATACCAAGTGACACAACTCATCCATCTCTGCTTAGAATAAAGTATAAAAACAAAAAGAAATCCATTATGAAAGCAACTAAAGAAATCTGAATCCATGAAATATACATTAAAATGAGTGTCCAATATATCTGAAGCTATATGAATATGTCACGTGATAATAGCACCTCTAATACATAGATATACCAGAAATACACATCAGATCAAAGTATGTATAAACATTAGAAGCTGAAGGTTAAGAAGATTGTCATTATTTACAAGACTTTTCAAGAAACATCAGATAATTTAACCATTGTGTCAGTCATAACATTTTTCATGTAAGGATCTGTTGAATATATATATATCTATCTATCTATCTATCTATATATATATATATATATATATATATATATATATATATAAACACTTATTACAACATAACTATTATATTTTGCAATCATACACATATTACTCATATGTATTAACAATATCTATATTGACATCTTTCATCAGGAAGGGGCCTCACAACCCCCTGTTTAGATGCTAAAGGTTTAATTATATAACATAAGTCTGATGTTAATATGCATAATGAGTTTTCTAATGCAGCTCCTAGTTCACTTGATGTCATTTAGTTACTAATAGTGTCATTGAATCTGCAGAATGCATGCATCTATAAGAGAACATAGGCATTTTCAAAGGAGTTAAACACTTTTATCAGAATTAATTATTTTCCATTTAAAGTATCTAGTGAAGGATAACAGAATTTCAAGAGAAAATAATTCTAAGTACAACCATCTAACAAGTTCAAAAGGTTAAATGATGTCATCACTATTGTTTTCTCAAGCTGCAGCTTCAAAAATTGTTAAAAAGTATCCAAATAGGCTCATGTAAAACAGAAGTTGTCTCTAGTGAAGAAAAAAGCATTTTTGGTGGGAAATTCAGATCTTGAAGCTTTTAGAGTTTACAGAAAAAAAAAAACACTCAAGCTGCCTTGTCAAAGCATGTCATGAATCCCCACAATGAGACAAGTCACAAAGACCACCAGTTTCCTCACAAAACATCAACATCATGAAAACATTAAACCTTTCATATAAAAACAGCTATTTAGAAGTAACAACAGCTGCCTCAAATCATATATATATATATATATATATATATATATATATATATATATATATATATATATATATATATATATGTATATTGTTGTTGTTGTCTTTCAGCTTTTCCCAGTTAGGGGTCGCCACAGCGGAACTCTGGTCCGCTAATGATTGGCATTAGATTTTCACAAACGCCGAGGTGCCAGCTCGACGTTCAACCTTCAGAGAAGGCACGCTTATTTACGCATGTCTTTCAGACGCCCACCCAACCACGGGGAGGACATGCAGATTCCAAACAGAAGGCACTCCCCACACTCCAGCCGAGAATCGAATGGGAGAACCTCTTGCTGTGAGGCAACAACGCTAATGCTGCACCACCGCGGCTGAATATGTATAACTTATATTTAGCTATCCATAAAACACCATTAATATACTGTATTAATGTTTAAATGTATTTAAACAAAGAGTCTAAAACATCTAGTTGGAAACACTAATCAGAAACACCTTGGTACCCCACCACTGACCCACTAGAATAAATGCACTTTAGTATTAAGTCAAATTATACTATTACTGAAGAATTAGAAGACATGCATCATTTGTAGTTACTTAAAAAGGGAAAAGTATGCAAAGTACTTATAATGGGGAAAAGAGAGATAAGGAACATTGGTAACAAAAAAGAAGAGGAAGAAAGAAGAGAGAGAGATAGTGAGAGAAGGAGAGAGAATGTTATTTAAATACTTAGTACTATATGTAATTAGAAAAAGTAGCTATAGAAAGGAAAAGAGAACGTTAATAATAAAAATGGTTCATATTACCATACAGTATAGAGACTTTCCAGAGTCAAAAATATTATGATTCATAAAGCAAAGCATTAAAAAAATTAGAATTAATTTATTCATCTGTCCTTTAGTCTCTTAGTTTGCTCCTTCCTTCACAAACCATCCATTTTTGTTGTCTGTCTCTTCAAACTCTGGGATGACCACTCCATTTCTTCTATATCCAACATTATTTTCTTCTTTTGGATTAATTCTACTGCTTCTTGTATGGAATCAAATACATTCACTCCCTCTGGCAAGGTGATTTTTATTCTTGCAGGAAAAATAATTTGAGCTTTAATATTGGCTTTTTTCAAGGACTTAATTAGAGGAACACACTCCTTTCTTCTGGATATGACTGTAGAGGTATAGTCATTGTCAAAATGAATAACTTTTTCACCCATCTTGATAGGGGATTAAGTCCAAGCCTATTTCAGCACTAAGTCCTTGTCTTACAAGGAAAGAAATCTAACTAATATAGACCTGGGTTTAGATGAACTAAGAAGCTGGATTTGCCAGGGACTGATGAGCCTCTCAATTCCAAAAGAGGGATTCAGGCATGTTTAATGCTGATAAAAAAACACTTATTTAGGAATTGAATCATGTTAGCACCCTCTTCTTTCTCACAAATTCCATATTTTCCTATGTTATTCCTCCTTGGTCTACTTTCAAGGTCTTCCAGTTTCACAATCAGCCTGGTGTTTTGTTTCATAAGAAATTCATTGTGATGTTCATTTTCTGTCACTCTAGTATCTAGGTCAGTTACTGTTTCCTCTAAGGCAATAATCTGCTCAGATTGTTTTTTACTATTCCATTTAGAAGTTCCAGTTGTTTACTGCATTCTTATTTGATAATACCCATTTTGTTTTGAATGTGTCCATTTTTAGTGACAGTTCTTGGATGTTTGTTGTTATAAGATGTAGTTCTTTCTTCACTGCACTCTCCTGGTGTGGGTTCTTCACGTTGCTCATGTTTTTAGTGACAGTTCTTGGATGTTTGTTATTATAAGATGTAGTTCTTTCTTCACTGCACTCTCCTGGTGTGGGTTCTTCACGTTGCTCATGTTTTTAGTGACAGTTCTTGGATGTTTGTTATTATAAGATGTAGTTCTTTCTTCACTGCACTCTCCTGGTGTGGGTTCTTCACGTTGCTCATGTTTTTAGTGACAGTTCTTGGATGTTTGTTATTATAAGATGTAGTTCTTTCTTCACTGCACTCTCCTGGTGTGGGTTCTTCACGTTGCTCATGTTTTTAGTGACAGTTCTTGGATGTTTGTTATTATAAGATGTAGTTCTTTCTTCACTGCACTCTCCTGGTGTGGGTTCTTCACGTTGCTCATGTTTTTAGTGACAGTTCTTGGATGTTTGTTGTTATAAGATGTAGTTCTTTCTTCACTGCACTCTCCTGGTGTGGGTTCTTCACGTTGCTCATGTTTTTAGTGACAGTTCTTGGATGTTTGTTATTATAAGATGTAGTTCTTTCTTCACTGCACTCTCCTGGTGTGGGTTCTTCACGTTGCTCATGTTTTTAGTGACAGTTCTTGGATGTTTGTTATTATAAGATGTAGTTCTTTCTTCACTGCACTCTCCTGGTGTGGGTTCTTCACGTTGCTCATGTTTTTAGTGACAGTTCTTGGATGTTTGTTATTATAAGATGTAGTTCTTTCTTCACTGCACTCTCCTGGTGTGGGTTCTTCACGTTGCTCATGTTTTTAGTGACAGTTCTTGGATGTTTGTTATTATAAGATGTAGTTCTTTCTTCACTGCACTCTCCTGGTGTGGGTTCTTCACGTTGCTCATGTTTTTAGTGACAGTTCTTGGATGTTTGTTATTATAAGATGTAGTTCTTTCTTCACTGCACTCTCCTGGTGTGGGTTCTTCACGTTGCTCATGTTTTTAGTGACAGTTCTTGGATGTTTGTTATTATAAGATGTAGTTCTTTCTTCACTGCACTCTCCTGGTGTGGGTTCTTCACGTTGCTCATGTTTTTAGTGACAGTTCTTGGATGTTTGTTATTATAAGATGTAGTTCTTTCTTCACTGCACTCTCCTGGTGTGGGTTCTTCACGTTGCTCATGTTTTAGTGACAGTTCTTGGATGTTTGTTGTTATAAGATGTAGTTCTTTCTTCACTGCACTCTCCTGGTGTGGGTTCTTCACGTTGCTCATGTTTTTAGTGACAGTTCTTGGATGTTTGTTGTTATAAGATGTAGTTCTTTCTTCACTGCACTCTCCTGGTGTGGGTTCTTCATGTTGCTCATGTTTTTAGTGACAGTTCTTGGATGTTTGTTGTTATAAGATGTAGTTCTTTCTTCACTGCACTCTCCTGGTGTGGGTTCTTCACGTTGCTCATGTTTTTAGTGACAGTTCTTGGATGTTTGTTATTATAAGATGTAGTTCTTTCTTCACTGCACTCTCCTGGTGTGGGTTCTTCACGTTGCTCATGTTTTTAGTGACAGTTCCTGGATGTTTGTTATTATAAGATGTAGTTCTTTCTTCACTGCACTCTCCTGGTGTGGGTTCTTCACGTTGCTCATGTTTTTAGTGACAGTTCTTGGATGTTTGTTATTATAAGATGTAGTTCTTTCTTCACTGCACTCTCCTGGTGTGGGTTCTTCACGTTGCTCATGTTTTTAGTGACAGTTCTTGGATGTTTGTTATTATAAGATGTAGTTCTTTCTTCACTGCACTCTCCTGGTGTGGGTTCTTTGAGATGCTTATCTTGAGATCTCCACTAGAAAACTTCTTGACAGGAATAATTAAAACATTCTCTTGACTATGTATTAATTTTTAGAAAATAATAATGAGTCTATGTTAATCTAACTTTTAGTATACTTTTAGTTAGATTTTTCTAAAAATTCAAGTACATTTCCTGTCAGGATATTAAAATCTAAGCAGAGCTATGGATTTCTGTTGCTGTCAGACAGGCATCTTGGCCACGCCCTCACACATGGCTGCTTTTGTGTAGCATTTTAATGAATATAATTCTGATCATACTTTTTTATATACAGCAAATGGTATATACATGTAAAGTACTTGTCAATAATATTAGGGACAATCAAATACACGGCAGCACTTCCATCACAAAAAAAGATATCACCAAAGAAGTATATGAATTCAGATAAAATGTCATTTAGTAATTAGCAAAATAAGGAAATGAACTTCATCATCCAAAAATACCTGTAGAATTTATGCACTAAAATAAATAATTCATTAACTGTTTTAAGAACATTACGGATAAGGCCCAAGTTAAAATTGAAAAACTGACAGTGGAAAAACGAAATATGTTTTTAGAAAGACAACATGAAAACATTCAATAAATAATAAATGGCAAAATGCTTTGGGAATTTGAAAGTCACAGTAGTCTATTATTTCAGAGTTTTACTAAGTCGAAAAGAATAATTTGGGTGGCGATGATATTTTATTGCTAAACCTGAAAATGAAGTTCACCCAAAACAAAAACAATGAAAGGGCTTTGGGAAAAAAAAAACAAGTGATAGATTGTTAATTTATTTTGGTATGCTATACTAATAAGAAGGTCATGTGTTATCAATGCATTTCAGTATGCTATGCTTGTCAAACTAGTAATAAGACAATGTGTATGTGCTTAGTTTTGTATGGTTGCTAAAATCTTCAAAGCAGGGAAGTCTGATGGGATAAAGGAGTTGAGATACAGATCTTTTTTTGTATGTGTGTGTGTGTGTTTGTTTGTGTGTGTGTGTTTCCTGTCTACACTAAAAATTATGCTCCTTTTCATTCAGTAAATGTTTGCTGTTCTAACTGTAGTTTAGTCACATGACAACATGCACAATGCCGAATGAGGAAAGGCACACTTGATATACTGCATCCCTATGGTGAATGTGATGATCAGCTATGATGTCATTAATGTAAAGGTAAACTAGCCCATCCTATAATCTGGCATCATGTTTTTTTCCTCTCTTTACCCACAGTTATCATAAACAGAGATACAGAGGTACTGATAATGAACACGTTTTGTCACTCTTTCATTCATGCCGCAGTGCTGTGCAGAGGAAATGTTACGCTCACTAGAAATGTGGTTAACAATGAGCTATTGTTTATAAACTATATTCAGTGGTGCATTTCTGCTCTATTCTTCTCTATGCTTACTGGTTGCCTAAGAAAATGAAATGTATCAGTCAGCCCCCCCACCCCCACTCATTTTGTTCTAGTTGACTGTTCCACCAAAGGTGAAACATAAATGATAAACCATTTTTTAAATAGCTATTGGGAAATACATTACTTGTTGATAGGTGAGGATAAATGAGGATTAAGATGGAAAAATTCAAAGGTATTATACTAAAATAGAGGAATAGAGTTATACATTTAAATTACAAGCGCTGATTAAAGCAACTGTCCCTGTGTTCAGTAAGGTATGGCTGGTCAAAAGTGACCTCATAATATGTATAAATGTGTGAATGATGTGGTTGTATTAGTTACAATCACTATGGGGATGAAAACATAGTTATGGTACTACGACTACATTTTTTCTCAATAATATAGTTTATTACACAAATTTGGGGAGATAATATTTTCATCATAGTGCTGGTTAACTGTGGAAAGTATTACCATAAGGGATCAAAAATGATTATTGTCTAGAAAATTCTAAGTTTGGTTTAGACATGTTTTGGTGATAAATTATATGGAGTTCCCTGATAGATGCTAAACTCTATTAAGGTCTTTATTGAGGTCTAGAGTTTGTCTTACATTAAACATTGAATACTGAATGTGGGAATCTACTAACTTTAGAGAAAGTTGTTTTTTTAAATTATGAACTTTTGCAGTTTTGATCAATAAATACAAAAAACACCTGAAATGTCAAATACATTAGATCTTGTATTTTTAATAAGAAATCTTGAATTAACAACATCAAAGTTCTTCATCCATTGGTCATATCTGATCTTACATGTATATTGTTTACTATATCTTGGGCACACTTGCATAAAAGGATGGGGACAGTAATCAGTATAATGAAACTGGATACTGACTACTAAGATTGCTAAATATTTGGTCTAAAGTTTAGTCAGGTTAAGAACAGATGGATAACTGTGCAATATATATAAAAGTATACAGCAGATTATTTAAAATAAAAATTATAAAATCTAAAAAGGGTCTTTTAATGTATGATGGGATGTCAGCCTTAAATTACTATGAAATAATAAAAAAAAATTGTATTGCAAATATTAAAGGCATAGGACCTTTCATAATAAACATGTCTAAGTGGTATTAAAGAAAATCAAGACAAGAGCTAAGGGCAAAAAAAGAAATATCACAAACTATCTTTAATAAATTGTGCAGATAATAAGAATATATTTTATAAATATGCTAATGCTAATATAAAAGTATTCAACACATTGTTTGGCCCTTTAGCAATAAATGGTAAAACAGTGACATCTATATTAGAAATTATAGAAGCTTTAAATGCATATTTTGCAATTTTGTGTATTAATAATAAATGTGTTAGTAATACTATGTACCATCTTGCTTTGATACATGAATGTCCATTGTTCACAGAGCGTGATGCACAATATGCATAAATCATGGTTAAAAGAACAGGCACAACCAGATATGTTAACATTTCAGATCAACTGATTAGTATTATCTCCTCTGATATTGTCATACTATAAAATAATATGCTTTATAATATTATAAGAAAAATTGGGGTAAGCAAAGAGTAGAAGAAAGTATATATCATGCTGGGGTTCAGGCTACTAGGTGCTAGGAGGTGAGATATCTGCTTGTAATATGTTTGGTTGGGGGACACATTGATGAAGTGAAATTAAACTGCAGAGGCATATGACAGTTACAAATTCACTACTGGCACACACAAACATGCAGTACCATGGCCCCACATTTCCAATAACCAAGTGCACGGGGGGGGTATTAATGTCCATGGCCCCCCAAGGCACCTAGAGATAGTGGGTGGTATAGCAAACAGCAGCAGGATGCCAGGTAGGCATGTCAGGGGCAGTGAAAATACAGTGACTAATGAGCACATCCTTCACTAATGATGTGTTTGGACTGTTACTCTATACACCATGTCTAGATGATGTCTAAAATGCACACCACAGCATATGTAACATGCAGGATTTCCTCCATTCTTAGCACACTAATATATGATGAAATTACTTGGACATGTACTGTTCACCAAGCACAATACACATTGCTTCCATTTCCCCCATGCATTTGATTAGCAATGCCATTGGCATTCTGCTGGGTGCTTTACTGTGCCCTCAATAAATTTGTGACAGCCAGTTGTCTCTGTCCCTGAAATTCACTTCAGCCATGTGTCCCCAACCAAATGTACAACAGGGAAATGTCTCACTGCCTAGCATCCTGAACCTTTTATACATATAGAAATAAAGAAGGACATAAGAAAGACTTAGCCATTTACCATCCAATAAACATAAACATTCATTACTGGTAAATATTTTGAAAGGCTCATGGTCTAACTTCTTATAAAGGATAAAAAAATATGCACCACACCTAAATGTTAAGCAACATAGATTTATTAAGGGAAAGCATTTTACTGTATATTATATGACCAAATCATAGAAAGAGTGACAAGTGACAAGTAAATGAGTCAGTCACTCGATTGTTAACATGGGTAGATAACTGGTTAAGTGACAGAATATACATTCTATACACATGATATTAAATCAACCAGGAAATGTATCAACACCAGAGTTACTCCAGGTTTGGCACTAGGTCTTATATAATTCAGTTTTGTAGTCTCTAGCTAACTTTCTCAACGCAACTCTGGATATCGATGTATCTAGATAGTTGCCATATTGGAGCTCTTATAGATAACAAGATATAGTGGTCTTACAGGAGCACCTGAGTTCCACTGAAACACTGACAACAAAAACTGTATTGACTTTTAATACCAACAAAACTAAGGCAGTATTGTATAGAGCAATAAAGGATATTAATATCAAAACAGGTATCCATCATCTTTAAGTGTTACCATGCATCAAAAATGTGTGTGTCGCTACAGGCTCACAGATGACAACGACACAACATATCAACAGAAGGAACAAAGCCGTGTTCAATTTTAACTGCAGTTCAATCAAGTGACCTAGATATACTAAGAACCCTACTTGTATCTATTGTGAACCTGATAACTGAATATAACATAACTTTCTGCTATTTGTCTACTACTGCTATAAGGATTCTTCAACTTGTCCAGAGGCAATACACTAATAGAGTGCACGGTATTAGGGATCTTCCCTATACTGACAGACTAAAAAAGATTCAATTGATATAGTGTTGCCTATAGACCCCCTGAGGGGCAAGCTATGTATAGCTATGTGAGGAATCTGGAAGGCTGACTCTAAAACTGAACTTGGCATACGCATTGAGTCACCACTTCCTGTAGTCATGGAGACAGGTGCTTTATTTGTTCTGAACACAGTAAAACTAGTCAGAGGGAAAGGTAATACTTTTAATGGCCATTAAGGCCTATGCAGCTACTGATGTAATGGTACATGGGTGTGTGGTTGAATTATTTCTTCTGTGTGTCTATTGCTTCCTTTAATTTATTTGCACACTGCTCATAGGTTCATACGTAGGTACTAGGCTATTGGCCCCTGTTGAGCAGAGCCACAGAAGGGATCCCCAGGGTGAATTTCCTATCTCCCATCCAGTCATCAAAATTTTTCTTGAAGAGTGCTAATGAGGAGCTTTGTTTGATATAGATAGGTATTTTGTTCCAGATTATGGAAAGTCTCTGTGACAGGAATCTATCTCTCCAGCATGTTCTGTTTATTGTTGTGACAAGGTTTAGGTCTCTAGAGCATGTAGCTCGGAGGGACTGGGATTTCTTTAAGTGGAGCATGTCCAACAACTCTGGGTTTGACATAGCTTTGTATGTTAGGCAGAGATTGCCTCTGAGTAGGCGATATGCGACGGAGTAAAGCTGGAGTGTTTTGAGATGGTCTGCATAGGGCATCTGTTTGAGGCTGGTAATCCTCTTTGTGAGGTATTTCTGTGGCCTTTCCAGTTGTTGTAGATGTCTTGTGAGGTACATACCAAAAGGGGCACTGTATTCTATAATGGGTCTAATGAGTGACGAGTAGAGGGGAACAATGACATCTTTTTTCCTTGATGAGAAACCTTTTGTGATTAGTTGTGCCACATAGAAGGATTTCCTGACTACTGTGGCGATGTGATTTTCAAAGCAGAGACTAATGTCCACTGTATACCAAGGTCTCTTATCACACTTTTGGTGTTAAGTAGACTACCGCCTATGTGGTAGTTCATGGGTACAGAGTTTTTACCAAAAGGGATGACAATGCACTTTTTGGCATTGAGCTTGAGGCCATGGCTTTGACACCAGGCATCTGTCTCAGTGAGGCCCTTTTGTAGGATGTCTACATCATTAGGATTTCCGATTATGGCTCTTAGATTATGGCTCCTAGTTTGCTGTCATCTCGAACTTCGTTAGCCAAACACCTTCTGTGTTAGCCTGTACTTCAGAGAAGTAGATACCAAACAGGAGAGGACCCAGGACTGAACCCTATGGTACTCCACTTGTCACTGGTCTGAAGTCGGATTTGAAGTCTGCTACTTTCACAGTGTAGGTTCTGTCAGTGAGCCAGTTGGCAACCCATCTTTTGACATAGGGATTTATAACTAGTTTAGTGAGTTTATCTATAATTCCAGAGTGCGGGATGGTGTTGAAAGCCTTGGCGAGATCTAGATAAGCTGTGTGAATCATCTTACCCTCATCTACGGCTTTGGTGACCGCTTCAAAGAAGTCTATCAGGCTTAGGAGACATGATCTGCCTTTTACAAACCCGAACTGGGTGGGGTCCAAAGCTTGGAGATTACCAATGTCATTGTTTATAAGTTCCATGATGATACGTTCTATAGCCTTGCAGACCAGGCTCATCAGGCTAATGGGGTGGTAGTTCCCTGGATCCGTGGTGTCTCCCCCTTTGTGGAGTGAAATGACCATTGCTGTGCGCCATTCAGTGGGCACAAAGCCTGAGGTAAGGCTATGATTGAACATGGTACTTAGGTTGGGTGCCAGTTCGTTCTGTAGTTCATGTAGAACACAGCCTAGGATGTTGTCAGGTCCCATGGATGCTGTGTTCTTGGCTCTGGAGAGTGTGGTTTTTACTTGTGCATCTGTGATTACAGGAACTTTGCATTCATCCAGTATAGAGATGGTCCCTTTAGAGGGTGAGAGGGGGGTAAAGTTAGCACTGAATCTATCTGCCAGGATGTTGGCAATATCACTTGGTTCTATATATTTAGTGCCATTGTGCTGTAACTCAGAGCAGTTCTGAGTGTTGCCATTTAGATTCTTGACATAGCTATAGAATGCTTTGTGGTTGTCTTTAGAATTAGTAGTGATTTTGTTTCCATAACTAGCTTTGGAGGATTTTATGAGGGATTCTTACTGAAGCTGACCAGGGATTTCCTCCAATCATGAGATTTTACTCTTTTTTTAGACCACTTTCTTTCTTCTATTGTAGAGTTTATTTATGGCAGGGGACAACCAGATTGGCTTCTTTTTTTGGGGGGATAGCATCTTGGTTCTGTTTGGGATTGCATGATCTAAGCACTTGTGTAAGTGCTTATAAAGTGCATTTGTCTAGGATTCAGCAGTCGTACCTCTATTGTCCATCTGCATGAGTGTAGTGAAGTTTGCCACTTCTGTCTTAAGAAGCGTGAAGTTGGCATTTGATAATTTTTTTACGGTTGTTTCCCTAATGGGGGGGGGTGGGGGTGGGATGTGGATGTCTAGGGAGATTAGCTTGTGGTCAGATCTGACCAATGAGAAACTGACCTCTGGTGTGGAACAATGGTTGCCCATGTTGGTAATGACCAAGTCTAGGATATTGCTGTCCCTGGTGGGGGTTTGGATAAGTTGATCCAAGGTGTTGGAATTTATGAATTCCAGAAAATGTTAAGCAAAAGAGTTGGTACATGACTAGTTTTCCCAGTTAATGGTGAGGTACTTGATATCACCCATTATTAGGATGTTAGGTTGTACCCTAATATTTTCCAGTGTATCAAGAAATGAGGAATGGGAATGCCGGGGCATGGTCAGGGATCTGTAGCAAGCTACAATTTGGATTGTGGTCTTGCCCAGAGTTAGTTGCACCTGGATAAACTTGGATGCATTATGCTGAGCAACTAGCCTGGAGGTGTGGATATCCTTAATGAATATGGACATGCCTCCGCCTTTGGTGTTTTGGTCCAGGATAGGTGGCTGAAAGGTGTGGTATGAATTATACCCTGGTAATGCAGGGGTCGTCTCTGGAGCTGGTTCTCCATTTTAAGGAGTGCCACAAGTGAGTGCATTTTGAGGTTTAAACTTCCAGCTTTGAGCAGCATTACCCTCAGATTTTGCTTGCTCCTTCCTGTTACAGTGGTGAATTTGTCATTTGAACCTTGCCTAAAAATGCACTATAGGGGTGGCAAGAGCCTTAGCCAGTATTCAGAATTCCAAGGGCGACAGGTGCAGGCTATCTCTGGCAAAGCATAGTGGTCTGTTGATCATGTCATCCCAGGCAGACAGATACTGGAACCCCTTTAGAATGACACCAGAAGCTTAGCCAATTGTTGAAGTCAATCATTTTGTCCTTGTACTGTGGTATCATTCTGGGTAATGGCAGGATGCTACTCAGGGCTAGGGTCACACCTGCCTGGGCTACCAGATTGGAAAGCTCCTTCATGTCTCTTTTCATGAAGTCCAGGGAGGTACGTCTCAAGTCATTCACACCAACATGGACAATGACAGAGTCATATTTGTACTTGTTATGGAATGATCTGAGTGTGTGCATTATGTGGCGGATCCTGGCACCCAACAGGCAGCTGACAGTAACTTTCTCCCTGTTTAGCCTGGTGAGTGGAACATCAGTGTGCCTGTTTATAGAGTCACCTATGACTAGAGTGTTGGGTATGTTGTTATGCCTTATCGGCTGTGTTTGAGTGGTACAATGAGTTTGTGGGTTATGTGTCTTTTGGGTTGTTTTGGGGGGTGGAAGTTGCTTGTGTTTCTGCTTTGGCGGTCCCTGTTGCTTGGGCAGATTTTTATTGAGAGCCTCCTTGAATGTAGGTGTGTGTTTTGTGTTTCTATGTGTGTGTTTTGGTGGTGTAAGTTTTTAGGGACTATGTGATGAGTGTGGTGTGGTGCATAGGTTCATAGGTTCATACTAGGCTATCTGCCCTGGGGCATTTATAAGCCTAGCCCGATTGTGTTTGGCTTATGCCACCCCTTGATTTGAGTATACTGTGCCCTTTTTAAAGTTTAGTTTACAGTGCCTATGTCTAATAGTGACACGGAAGTAATCCCAGGGACAAACCTACGATCCCCCATCCACTCATCAAGATTCTTCTTGAAGAGAGTCAGTGAGGTGCTCTGCCTAACATTAATTGGAATTCTATTCCAGAGCGAAGGGAGCCTCTGGGTTATGAATATGTCCCTCCAGCATGTTCTATTTATTTCTGTGCTGAGGTTCAAGTCCCTCGAGCGCATGGCTCTAAGAAATTTAGATTTACTGAGGTGGAGCATGTCCATTAATTCTGCGTTAGACATAGCTTTATATGTCAGGCATAGATCGCCTCGAAGTAGGCGGTATGCAACTGAGTAGAGCTGGAGTTTTTTTAACCGAGCAGCATATGGCATCTGTTTGAGTCCCTTGATCCTCCTGGTGACGTACTATTGGGGTCTTTCTAATTGCTGCAGGTGTCGGGTAAGGTACATCCCAAAGGGGGAATTGTATTCTATGATGGGCCTGATGAGGGATGAATAAAGGGGCATGATTACCTCTCTTGATCTAGATGTGAATCCTTTCATGATGAGGTGGGCTACGTAGAAGGTCTTTCTAACCACTTTGGCAATGTGGTTGTCAAAGGAGAGATAGCTATCAACTTGGGTCCCCAGATCCCTAATTACTTTCTCTGTACTTAACGGGTTACCATCTATGTGGTAATTTGTGGGCACATTGTTTTTGCCAAAGGGTATGACTATACACTTTTTGGCATTTAGCTTTAGACCATGGCTTTGGCACCAGTTATCCGTCTCTGCGAGACCTTTTTGAAGGATGTTTGTGTCAGCTGGAGAGTCAGTTATGGCACCCAGTTTGCAGTCATCTGCGAACTTGGTGAGCCATAGTCCTCCCATGTTGGCCTGTACCTCAGAAAAGTAAATACCAAACAAGAGAGGTCCCAGGACAGAACCTTGTGGGATGCCACTTGTGACCGGTTTCGAGTCTGACATGGCCCCAGCAACTCGGACTCTGTGGGTTCTGTCTTTGAGCCAGTTTGCGACCCATCTTGTGACATAGTGGTTTATATTTAGGCTGGATAGCTTATCTATGATGCCTGAGTGGGGTATTGTGTCAAATGCTTTTGCAAGGTCGAGATAGGCTGTGTGGACTACCTTCCCTTCATCTATGGCCTTGGTGACTGTTTCAAAGAAGTCGACCAGGTTCAAAAGGCAGGATCTGCCCTTGACGAAGCCAAATTGGGTAGGATCTAGTGTCTGTAGGTCCCCAATGTCTTTGTTTATGAGTTCCATGATGATCCTCTCCATAGCCTTGCAGACTAGGCTAGTCAGGCTTATGGGGCGATAGTTTCCAGGGTCCGCAGAGGTGCCACCTTTGTGGAGTGGGACCACTGTTGCTGTACGCCATTCTTTGGGCCCATATCCTTGTAGTGAGGCTGAGATTGTACAGCAGTTTTACTAAAGGGATTAGTTCTTCTTGGAGTTCATGTAGGACACAACCCGGGACACCATCTCGTCCCATGGAAGCAGTGTTTTTTGCTTTGGAGAGGGCGGCCTTCACCTGAGCATCAGTCAGAGATGTTTGGGAGGCTGCACTCTGCCGGGATAGATACTTGCTCCTTTGGGGGGGGGGTGAGAAGTTTGCACTGAACCTGTCTGCCAAGATATTGGCAATGTCTGTGGGTTCAGTGTATTTTTTGTCATTTAGAATCAACTCAGAACAAGTCTGGGAGTTGCATTCCAGGTTCCTAACATAACTGAAAAAAGCCTTATGATTGTCTTTAGTGTCCTGTGCAATTTTTCTCTCGAAGCTGGCCTTGGAGGATTTTATGAGGGATCATAAGTTTTTGCTAGTACTTATCAGAGATGCCTTCCCTTTTTGGGATTTTGCTCTATCATGTAGTAGCTTCCTCCTTCTGTTGTACAGTTTATTTATGGCTGGGCTCCACCATACTGGACGCCTGCCTTTGGATGATTGTGTCTTGATTTTGTTTGGGATAGCATGATCCATGCATTCCTGGAGATGTCCGTAGAATGCGTTTATATAGGAGTCTGCAGTTTGGGCCGTAGTTTCCACTGGCTCTGGGGCCTTGAAGGATTCCACTTCGGTTTTGAGAAGTGTGAAGTTCGCTTTTGAGAAGTTTTTCACTGTGGTTTTCTGGGCTGGTGGTGGGGTCGGGATGTGGATATCCAGTGAAATTAATTTATGGTCTGATCTTACCAATGAGGGATATACTTCTGGTATGGAGCATAGAGTTCCCATGTTGGTAATTATCAGGTCTAGTATGTTTTCCCCTCTTGTGGGAGTGGTGACTAGTTGTTCCATAGCATTTGAGTTTATAAATTCCAGGAACCTTTGGGCTAAGGTGCTGGGGCTTGAGTAATGCTCCCAGTCTATGTTTGGGTAGTTGAAGTCACCCAATATAATGGTGTTCGGAGAGATCTCCATGTTCTCCAATGTTTTCAGGAAAGCTGAGTGGGATTCCTGACTTTGAGAGGGTGGTCTGTAGGATGCTATAAACTGAAAAGCAGTCTTGCCCACTGTCAGTTGCACATGGATGGTCTCCGATACTTCATGCAATGCCACTAACCTGGAGGTGTGGATATCCTTGATAAATATGGAAACTCCCCCTCCTTTTGTGGTTTGGTCCGGGTTTTGGGGTGCAAGTGTTTACATTCTCCTCTTGACTGTCTAGTCCAGTCTTGGGAGAAGAGGGCTTTGCTTTCAGTTTGGCTATGTAAGTGCATCTCTCACAGGTTGTAGTGTTATGTTAAATGGCATAATGTTTCCTTCATGTAGTTCATGAAGCTGTCTGCTATTTTCATTTGTACAGAGTGACTGGTCGACATTAGCTCTGTGCTACACATTGAAATGTGTCTGCCAATCTCATGCAGACATTTGGGAGGGAAACTATCAAAATAACTAAGGAAGGCTTGTAAAAGTTACAGTGGGTATAATGTGTAGTTATTTATCCTCAGTTACTTGAATCATAGTTCATACTCTCCTGACATTCATTTCAGATATATATATGCAGCTCAGTCTCATGAAACTAGGAAATAAATAAATAAAAGCACTGGTTCACATTAATTAGTGATACATGTTGGCACAGTCTCTTTTTGAGTATGCCCATGGCAACATTATACACAAGTTAGATGAATTTTGAAACATATTTAAAAAGAGCATTTAAAACACATATCACCAGAAACAGATCCTAGGAGTCAAGACATGAAATTATCACTGCCAGTGCTATTTGTCTAAGGTGGGTCTCCCAGTTAGCATGATGGTGATAATTTCTAATTCAGAAAGAAGGTAAAGCAGCACCAAGGAACACCTCATTGCTATCTAACTCCCATGTCTCCAAATTGAGCAATGTAATGTCAGACCTGAGAGCTCTACTGCTCTTTGTTGCACAGGCACTTCAAAAACAAGAACAAAAGTGCTCTATTAGATAAATTTACTGCTGTAAAACAGTAGACAAAAAGATAAGAAAAACAGCAGTGCAAACATCTCAAAATCCTTTAATAAAATCAAATAAAACACAAAGCTTTCAAGTCTCACAGGACTCTTCCTCAGTGTAAAAAAAGAAGCAACTGCTACAATCCCATCAATATATACAATTTAAAAATACCTGCCAGCAAATGAAAATTGAAGAATCAATCACATGTCTAAGAGTACTAATTGTCAGTTCAGGCATTTAAAGAAATACAAACTCTAAATATTATTTATAAATATATAATAAGTATTACTTATAAAATATAACCTGTAAAAGTGCATTTGTAAAAAATATACATTATATATATATACATATATATATATATATATATATATATATATATAGAGAGAGAGTACATGAATATACACACACACACACACACACACACACACACACACACACACACACCCACACACACACACAGACACACACACACATATATATATATATATATATATATATATATATATATATATATATATATATATAAAACATATAAATATTATTTAGCATATGTCTGTCTCTTTTAATAGCGGTTTAATACTATTTTTACTATTCAACCCTGGTGGGTAGTCTGCTATAAAATAATTTATCCATTTGTATTCTTCAATCTCAGTTCTATTATTCAAGTCACTTCCCCTAATACTAACAGAAACATTAGCTAAAACTCTAAATTTAAATGTATGCTCCATTTCACAAGCATAAATATACTTAAATAACGTATTTGTTTCAATGCATCTATGTATATCTGACAAATGTGAAGCAATTCTATCTTTCAACTTCTGATTAGTGATACCTATATAAAATGGCATTTTTTTCACAATTTGCCAGATAAACCACATTCTCACTAAAACACATTGAATATACATTAAAAATGATGTTTTGTTTGAAGTAGGATAAATAAATTGATTAGCTGGATTAATATATTTACAAAAGACACAATTATAACATGGCATTGCTGATTTCTGTTAGTAAGAGAAGTGGCCTTAGTATTATTAGAGAGGGCAAAATCCTTATAACATAACTGTTGTTTCAAATTTCTTTCTTTCTTAAACACAAAACGGGGTTTATTACTTACAATTTTTTTAACTTCATTATTAGATGTTATCCGGGGCGGCTCCAGTGGTGCAGCGGTTAGCATTGCCGCCTCACAACAAGAGGTTCTCTGGTTCAATTCTCGGCTGGGGTGCCTTCTGCGTGGAATCTGCATGTCCTCCCCATGGTCGCGTGGGTTTCATTCCAAAGACATGCAGTAGGTGGATTGGACACTCTAAATTTGGCCCTAGGTGTGAGTGTGTGCATGTGTGTGCCTTCTGTGGAAGGGTGGGCCCCCGGGCTGGCAACTCAACACTGTAAAACTCCACTGCCAATCATGAGCGGACAGATGATCCGCTGTGGCGACCCCTAACTGGGAAAAGCCGAAAGAAGAAGATGATCAGATGTTAGATTATCCCAATTTTTTCAATAATCTTTTGAACTTGTATAGTATGCGTATTGTACTTAGTAATATGCCTAACAGACCAATCAGGGTTATCAGTGGTAGGCCCATTTCTAATGTATTACCTAATAAGTACGGTTTGCCTACTTTTTCTGTTTCAAAATTTATAAATAATATACCATCATTAATAATTTTAGTATTATATTTTCTTAAAGTAAAATCATGAACCATAGCATCTACCCCTCTATGAATCCCTTCAGTAGTCATATTTAATCTGCTAGCCTTAAGTAGCTGACTTCTTACCACCCTTATAGAAATATGCAATGGATGCATACTGTTGTCTTTACATAGCGTGTGGCCTGTACATTCTTCTTATAAATAAAAGTGTCAAACATATAATTATTATATTTAATGTTAATATCCAAAAAATTAATATTACATTCAGAATACTTTAATTCATAAGATAAAAAAGTAATTTTATAGAGGTAAAACAATCAGAAGTTGAAAAATAAAATTGCTTCACATTTGTCAGATATACGTAGGTACATTGAAACAAATGTGTTATTTAAGCATATTGATGCTTGTGGAATGGAGTATACATTTAAATTTAGAGTTTTAGCTAAAGTTTCTGTTGGTATTAGGGGAGGTGACTTGAATAACAGAACTAAGATTGAAGAATACAAGTGAATAAATTATTTTAGAGCAGACTACCCACTAAGGCTGAATAGTAAAAAATAGTATTAAACCACTGTTGAAAGAGAGACAGACATATATTAAATAATATTTATATGTTATATATCTGTGTATATTTATGTGTGTGTGTGTGTGTGTGTGTGTGTGTGTGTGTGTGTGTGTGTGTGTGTGTATATATATATGTATATATATATATATATATATATATATATATATATATTTATTTATGTGCATTTTTACAAATACACTTTTATAGGTTATATTTTTATAAGTAACATTTATTATATATTTATAAATAATATTTAGAGTTTGTATTTCTTTAAATGCCTGAATTGACAATTACTACTCTTAGATGTGATTGATTCTTCAATTTTCATTTGCTGGCAGGTATTTGTAAATTGTATATATTGATGGGATTGTAGCAGTTGCTCCTTTTTTACACTGAGGAAGTGTCCTGTGAGACTTGAAAGCTTTGTGTTTTATTTGATTTTATTAAAGGATTTTGAGACATTTGCACTGCTGTTTTTCTGTTTTGCACAGGCGCCTCGCAAGACACATACACATATTCACACATGCGCATGCGCACAAATGCACACACACACACACACACACACACACACCAACATGCACATGCAGTCTTACTTGCAGCCACAATCTCCTACAGACAAGGTTCCATTCACAGAATCACTCATTCGGTGACTCACACAAATACCCTTTATAGTCAAACACACACACATACACAAAAGCACACACATAAAGAGATGACTTTGCTATACCTAAATCCCACAGGGCAACCACCCAGACATATACACGAGCATGCACATGCACACACTTATACACATTTGTGCAACCCATTTGTGTCCATATAAACATTCACATATGTCCACACATACAGTCAGTTTCACACTTTACATGGGTGCCTATTGTACCTGTCTGTAGCCACTTTATATAAGACTTGATATGTCTGTAGAATGCTGAAATGAACTGGAAATAACTAGAATAAATGAGGATGAGGCTGTAATGAATGTCTTTATCTTTTTATTACCCAGAACTGTGCTGAGCAGGTGCCAGTCTGTATTTTATGTGCCAAATCATCTTGTACCTTTCAGAATAAAAGTCTTCATAAGACTTTCCAGAATGAAAGCACAATCCTCCCCATGGCTACAGAAAACCACTAAGTCAGAAATGAAAAACAGGGATAAAGTCTGGGAGCACTGGCGCAAAATCAAAACCCCCTCAACTAGACAGAAATTCCTAGAACTACGCAATAGAGTTAAAAAGCTAATAAAACAGGACAAATTCCAATACTTCCAGTCTGCCCTAGACTTCTCCCAACACAGCCCCAAACAATTCTGGCCCTCCATAAACTCCATCCTCCACCCAGGTGAAGTCAGTGCCCCTCCTCCTAACATCCCTCACTCCTCCAAAAATATTGCTACCTCATTCAACACACACTTCACACAAACCATACTATCACTAGCTAAACAACACAACCCCCCTCCTCTCCAACCCACACCTTCAACTAGTAATTTCCACACTGCCCTCTCTTTTTCTCCTGTACCTACCTCCAACATAAAAAAAAACTCTTCACTAAACTTAAGTCCACCAAATTTGCAGCAGACAACCTCCCAAGTGAATACCTACAAATCGCAGCTGATGCTCTGGCCTACCCAGTATCCATCTTGATTAACCAATCTCAGTCAGACAGTTACGTTCCCACACTGTGGAAAGTATCACATATAATTCCCCTCCACAAGGGCGGCCCCTCCACAGAACTAACCAATTACCACCCCATAGCTATTCTCTCTCCACTCGCCAAAATACTAGAGAGATGCATACATTCTCAGGTCTCAGACTACCTCCTTACAAACAACCTCCTTTCCAATACTCAGCATAGTTTCCGACCAAACCATAGCACCACCACTTCCTTACTCTCCTTTACTAACACTATCCTTCAGCATAAAAATAATGGCTATCTCTCCACTGCTACTTTCCTAGACCTATCTAAAGCATTTGACATGGTCCCACACAAACAATTCATCTCTGTCCTCAATAACCTATCCTTCTCTCAATCAGTCACCAACTGGTTTCACAGTTACCTGTCTGACCGCCAACAATCCATTGTATGGCAGAGTGACATATCTTCCCAACTACCTCTCTCCATAGGGGTTCCCCAAGGGTCCATCCTTGGACCCCTACTCTTCTCTGTTTTCACCAATAATCTAGCCTCTGCCACCAAACATGGCACACTCATACAATACACAGATGACTCAACCATCATCTAATCATCCCAGTCCCTACCCAAACTGCAAAAAGTCACACAGGAAGTCTTTTCCTCTGTTGAAACTTGGTTATCCGATGCCCAATTAATACTCAACCCAAACAAAACTAACCTACTCATCTTCCAACCCACCAAGCATACTCAAAACAACTCTCACTTTAACATCACAGCAAAAGACAACGCCACTATATACCCAACTGAACACACCAAATTGCTAGGAGTGGAAATAAACAATAAACTAAAATTTGACATTCACATATCCATGACCATAAAAAAAAGTCCACAAAAAACTAGGAGCATTATACAGAAATAAGCAACTTCTCACCAAAGCAGCAAATATTTCAATAGCAAATTCCCACCTTATCTCCACCCTACTTTATGCCTCTCCAATATATACCAACCTAAGGCAATGTGATCTAAACAAGCTAGAGACCCGTTACAACAAAATCACCAAATTTGCCACAGGAGCATCCTACCGTAGTCACCACTGTCTCTCACTTGCTGAACTGGGCTGGCTTGAACTCCCTCACCTCCTTCTATGGTATCAACTATCACTCGCCCACAAACTAGTAAACCATCCACTAAATGTCCCATCCCTTCAGAATCTACTCCAACCCTATCGCACCACCAGACCACTAAGATCCAGCAACAAAAATCACTTGTAGATCACTAAAGCCAATAACTCCGCTGGTGAAGCACTATTCTCTTGCACCATAGCCAAATTATGGAACTCCCTCCCACTCACAATTACCTCCATACCATCATGCACCCACTTCAAAACTTTACTAAAAGTGCACCTAAAAACATGCTGGCTATGACCTTGCAACTCCCACTCTAATATCACCCACCCCATCCAACCACTACCTTTCTTTCCACCCCATTAACTACCTTGATTATAGCAAGCTCAGATGCTCATAAGCCTAATACTTATTATACAGCAGGAACTTCTTATTGTAACATTTGTTAATGTCTGTTATGTACTTCGCAGATAAAGATTCTAGTTGTCTACTGATGTACTATGTTCTTCATCTGTAAATATGTTTGTAATTAATTGCTATGTTAAATTGTTAATCACTATGTAATCCAATGTAACTACTGTCTGTTTATTTTAACTGTGGAGCTTTTCTCCCCGGGCCTCCACTGAAAATGGACCTATGTCCATTCGGACACTCCCGGTCAACAAATGTAAATAAATAAATAAATAAATGAATTCATAGACTGTAGTTAAGTTAAGAATGTTTTATCACGTACAATGAAGGTAGATGTCAACAAAATCATAATCAAATCTTACTGTTACCATTAACAGTCCTGATAAACTGAAATAGACTGAATTATAATGATCGTAGCTTCTTCACTCAATATACTAAGAATTAGGGTCTATATTACACAAGCTCGAAAGCTTAAAAGAAAGAAAGCTCTTTTATCGAACTGTAAACACCAAAATCACTAAATAGCAAAAACACAGAACAGCAATGTTTTTTTGCAGGAAAAAAAAATTGCTGCTCCACAAAAAAAACAAAACAAAATTAAAGTGGGGGACTTTGCCCTCCACACCCCACACCCCCTATTTAAATATACCAACTCCGAGATCGCACCACAGTGAAGCAAATGGCAAAGTCCTGAAAACGGCCCAGTGATTTTTTTTTTCCCTGGGGAAAAAATAGCTGTTCCATGTTTTCACTATTTAGTGGTTTTGATGTTTACAGTTCGATAAAAGAGCATTCGCTCTTTTAGGTTCATAGGTAGGTACTAGACTATCTGCCCGAGGGCATTTATAGGCCTAGCCAGAGTGTGTTGGCTTTCACCGCCCCATTGATTAATTAACTGAACCTCTGTCAAGCAGAGCCAATGAAGTGATCCCAGGGGTGTACTTTCTGTTACCCATCCACCCGTCAAGGCTTCTCTTGAAGAGTGTTAGTGTAGTTAGGAATTTTGTTCCAAAGCATGGGGAGTCTCTGTGACAGAAATCTATCCCTCCAGCATTTTCTATTTATTGTTGTGGAGAGGTTTAGTATACTAGAGCATGTGGCTCGCAGTGACTTGGATTTATTTAGGTGGAGCATGTCCATCAATTCAGAGTTGGATATGGCTTTGTAATTCAGGCAGAGATCACCTCTGAGTAAGCGATATGCCACTGAGTACAACCGGAGTATTTTCAGTCGGGCTGCATAGGACATATGTTTGAGGCCAGCAATCCTCTTCGTGAGGTGCTTTTGTGGTCTTTCAAGCTGTTGGAAGTGTCTTGTAAGGTACATCCCAAATGGGGCATTGTACTCTATGATGGGTCTGATGAGTGACGAGTAGAGGGGCACTATAACCTCTTTATTTCTAGATGCGAACCCCTTAGTAATTAGATGGGCCACATAGAAGGATTTCCTAACTAATTTGGCAATATGATTGTCAAAGGAGAGATTACTGTCTACCTGGGTCCCCAGATCTCTTATTACCTCTTCTGTATTAAGGGAGCTGCCGCCTATGTGATAATTCATGGGTGTTTTGTTTTTCCCAAACGGGATGACTATGCATTTTTTGGCATTTAGCTTGAGGCCATGACTTTGACACCAGGTGTCTGTCTCAGTAAGCTTTTTGGAGGATGTCCGTGTCAGCCGGAGAGTCAGTTATGGCTCCCAGTTTGCAGTCATCGGCGAACTTGGTTAGCCATAGTCCTCCTGTGTTTGCCTGTACTTCTGAAAAATATATGCCGAACATTAGGTGTCCCAGAATTGAGCCTTGCGGAACACCACTTGTGACTGGTTTAGAGTCAGACCTGCAGCCCGCTATTTTTACTGTGTGAGTTCTGTCTGTAAGCCAGTTGGCAACCCATCTTGTGACATAGGGGTTTATGTTCAGGCTGGTGAGTTTTTCTATAATACCTGAGTGAGGAATGGTGTTGAACGCCTTGGCAAGATCAAGGTAGGCTGTGTGAACCACCTTTCCCTCTTCTATGGCCTTGGTAACTGTCTCGAAGAAGTCAACCAGGTTTAGTAGGCATTATCTGCCCTTAACAAAGCCAAACTGGGTCGGGTCAAGTGTTTGGAGGTTCCCAATGTCTTTGTTAATGAGTTCCATGATGATGCGCTCCATAACCTTGCATACCAGGCTAGTCAGGCTTATGGGGCGATAGTTACCAGGGTCAGTTGTGGCTCCTCCTTTATGGAGCAGAATAACCATTGTGCCAATCTATGGGCACGTAGCCTGTGGAGAGGCTGAGGTTGAACAGCGTGTTTAGGTGGGGGGTTAGTTCGTTCTGTAGTTCATGCAAGACGCAGCCTGGGACACCATCTGGCCCCATTGATGCTGTGTTTTTGGCTTTTAAAAGGGCTGTTTTCACCTGTGCTTCTGTGATTTCCAGGACACTACACTTTTCCAGTATTGTTGTGGGCCCTTTTGAAGGTGAGAGGGAGGTGAAGTTTGCACTGAATCTATCTGTCAGTATGTTGGCAATATCAGTAGGTTCAGTATATTTTGTGCTATTTTGCACTATCTCAGAGCATATCTGCAAGTTGCCACTTAGATTTTTGACATAGCTAAAGAAGGCTTTGTGGCTATCTTTTGAGTCCTTGGCTATTTTTCTTTCGAAGTTAGCCTTGGGTGATTTTATGAGGGACCTTAGTTTCTTACTGATACTGATCAAGGATGTCTTTCCTTCTTGGGATTTGCTTTTTTTCTGAACTAGTTTCCTCCTTTTGTTGTATAACCTGTTTATGGCAGGGGTACACCAGACTGGTTTCCTTCTCTTAGGGGAGTGAGTCTTGGTTTTGCTAGGGATGGCATCCATGCATCCTTGTAGGTGCTCATAGAGTGCAATTGTAAAGGATTCTGCATCTTGGGCAGTGTTATCCTTTAGAGTGGGGGCTGTGAAACTTACCACCTCTGACTTAAGTAAGGTGAAGTTTGCTTTAGAAAAGTTTTTCACTGTGGTTTCCTTGGTTGGTGGTGGTGGTGGGGTGTAGACATCCAGGGTGATTAATTTATGGTCTGATCTAACCAGTGACAGGCTGACCTCCGGTACGGAGCACCTGTCGCCCATGTTGGTGATGACCAGGTCCAATATGTTGTGGCCATTGGTAGGGGAGTTTACCAGCTGATCCAGGGCATTTGAGTTGATAAATTCCAGGAAGTGCTGAGCCTGGGACTTTGTACTCAAGTAGTTTACCCAGTTAATGGTAATGTAATCATGTTTTCCAGTGTCTCCAGAAAGGTGGAGTGGTGGTCCTGGGCCATGGAGGATGATCTGTAGCAGGCCACAATTTGCATTGCAGATTTGCCCGATGTTAGTTGCACATGGATGATCTCAGATATATCATGCTGCGCCACTAACCTGGAGGTGTGGGTATCCTTGATGAATATGGATACACCCCCTCCTTTTGTGTTTCGTTCCGTGTTCTGTGGCCGAAATGTGTGGTATGAGTGCTGGAGTGCTCTCTGGAGCCTTGAACCAGGTTTCAGTTACTGCACAGATGTCGACGTTCTCCATACTTAGAAGTGCTTTGAGCGCATGCATTTTGAGATTTAAACTCCTGGCGTTGAGTAGCATAACCCTCAGCTTTTTACTTGTGCTGTTTACAGAGGTGGGTTTGAATTTTGAGCCTTGCCTAAAAAAGGCACTATGGGGACAGCAATAGCCTTGGTCAGTATTTGAAAGCTAAGGGGTGACAGGTGCAAGCTGTCTCTTGCAAAGCAACGTGGCCTGTCGTGCATGTCATCCCAGGCTGACAGACACTGGGTCCCCTTTGAATGACACCAGAAGCTTAGACAATTGTTGAAATTGATCATTTTTTCTTTATACTGAGGTATCATTCTTGGTGAGGGCAGGATGCTACTCAGGGTCAGGGTCATACCCGCCTGGGCCACATGATCAGTGAGCTCTTCCATGTCTCTTTTCATGTAGTCCAGGGAGGTACGGCTCAGGTCGTTCACACCAACATGAACAATGACAGAGTCATATTTGTACTTGTTCTGGTGTGACCTGAGTGCTTGTGTTATGTGGCGAATTCTGGATCCCGATAGGCAGCTAACAGTAACCTTCTCCTTGTCCAGCCTAGTGAGTGGATCATCATTGTGCTTGACTATTGAGTCACCTATTACTAGTGTGTTAGGTATGCTATTTTGCCTTAAGGGCTGTGATTGTGCGGCACATTGATTTTGTGTTTTATGTGTCTGGTTTGTGATGGGAGGTGCAGGTTTTGTGGGTGTCTGCTTTGGAGCTCCCTGATGCTTTTGCAGGTTTTTATTTAGAGCCTTCGAGCATGATTTTGTGTATTTATGTGTATCTTTTGCCAGTGATAGTTTAGTAGGTCTATGTGAGGCTGGAGGTGTAGTGCAAGTGTTAACCTTCTCCTCATGACTGTCTGTTCCAGTCTTGGGTGGAGATATCTTAGCCTCCAGTTTGGCTGTATAATTGCATCTCTCACATATGTTAGTGTTTTGTGGTAGGGGGAGAGGGCTTTCTGTGTGCATGAGGCAGTTGTAACATTGCCTCAGGATACCCAGATTCGCCAGCTGGACTGGAGAGTACACCTGAAGTTGCCCTTTGGTCATGCCTGACTAGTAGGGTAAGCTGCTTAGTCGCTTGGATGGTGAGGGGTGGATAAAGAGCCTTGCCTGCTGGGCAGTCAAGTGTTGGGGTATATTAGTGCTTGCTATTAGGTCTGAGCAAGTGTTGGACTGTAGGATGCTTTTTGAGTGCTTAGGTTGAGAGTTAGACTAGTTTCAAGTGAAAAACTGAAGGAGACTTAGTGGAGCCAGGAATAATTTAACCCTAACTAACTGGTGCTGCCTGGCGCACAAAGCCATGCAACGTGGTTTTTAAACTACTAGCTTCTGGGCTGGAACCACTCCTCCAGGGACAGATGGCTGCTCAAAGTTCCCCTCTCTCACAGGTGAACAGAGAAACTTCCCTCTATCCAAGTAAGGTATGGGCAACTCAGAAACTTGTAACACAGCCCTGAATTCAGCACTAGCCTGAAAACTGGACTATACTAGCTTAGAAAGGCGGGAAACAAGACATTTATTCATTTATTTATTTTGAAAAGATAAGGCAAAAACAGTAAAAAGTACACTTAAAACAGCTTTAAACGACTACAAGTGATCAGAAAAGGTTATCGCACTTTAGTGCGTAGCCTACAACAGTTAAACAATTTATTTAAACAAAAACAACTTTTTAAAAGTGCAGGCAGTCAAATAAGTACAATATGTGAAAAAAAAACAAGCTTTTAAATCACAATAAGTGCTGGAAAATCAGCGTTTAGGTGGAAAACAGATACTCAGTCACTCCAAAGTCTCTCTTTTAAGCTAGAAGGCTTATATCAGTTTAAGGCTTTCTAGTGCTTTCCAGTAGGTTAGTTACAGGAAAGATGGGAAACAAGCGCAGATGTGGTCTTTTAAACCAGAAAGTTGAAAGAGATGGACAACTTCCCGAATGGTCAATAAACTACAATTCCTGGGCCAGAAACCACTCCTCTTGTGGTAGACAGGCTACCTAGTACTTACCACTCCCACTGATAAGCTAGAAGGCTGCACTCCAACACAAGGGCTTGGGGGGCTCAGAAGCTTACAAACAGTCCTGGATACAGCAAATCTGTACCTCGACTAGACTAGCTATGAGAAACGTGGAGATCAAGCACAAACACGCTATCTGCCCTAGGGCATTTATAAGCCTAGCCAGAATGTGTTTGGCTTTCGCCACCCATTTTAGATTAATTTTGCTATGCCCTTTTTCGAGGTTAGTATAGGCTTTAAAACCAGAAAGTTGAGAGAGATGGAAAATAAAAACTGCCCAAATAGCCAAAAATCTACAATTTCTGGGCCAGAACCACTCCTCCTGTGGTAGATAGGCTACCTAGTGCTTACCACTCCCACTGATAAGCTAGAATGCTTCCCTCCAACACAGAAAGGCTTGCAGGGCTCAGAAGCTTACCAACAGTCCTGGATACAGCAACTCTGTATCTGGACTAGGCTAGTAACAGGAAAGGTGGGAAACAAGTGCAAGTGCGGCTTTTAAACCAGAAAGTTGAAAGAGATGGGAAAAACTGCCCAAACGGCCAGTAGCTACAATTTCTGGGCCAGGAACCACTCCTCTTGTGGTAGATAGGCTACCTAATGCTTACCACTCCCACTGATAAGCTAGAAGGTTTCCCTCCAACACAGAAAGGCTTGGGGGGCTCAGAAGCTTACAAAGAGTCCTGGATACAGCAAATCTGTACCTGGACTAGACTAGTTACAGAAAAGGTGGGGAACAAGCGCAAATGCCGTCTTTTTAGCCAGCAAGTTGAAAGAGATGGAAAACTGTCTAAACAGCCAATAAACTACAATTTATGGGCCAAAACCCACTCTTCCCGTGGTAGATAGGCTATCTGATGCTTACCACTCCGAATGATAAGCTAGAAGGCTTCCCCCCAACACAGAAAGGCTTGGGGGGGCTCAGAAGCTTACAAAGAGTCCTGGATACAGCAAATCTGTACCTGGACTAGACTAGTAACAGGAAAGGCAGGAAACAAGCACAAACGCAGGCTTTTAAATCAGAAGGTTGAAAGAGATGGGAGAGCTTCCCAAACGGCCAATAAACTATAATTTCTGGGCCAGAAACCTCTTCTCCTGTTGTAGATAGGCTACCTAGTGCTTACAACTCCCACTGATAAGCTAGAAGGCTTCCCTCCAACACAGAAAGGCTTGGGGGGCTCAGGAGCTTACAAACAGACCTGGATACAGCAAGTCTGTATCTGGACTAGATAAGTTACAGGAAAGGCAGGAAATAAGCTAGGAATTTTTTTTTGTTTGTTTTAACAGAAAAGCAGCTAAAACAGCAGTAAATACAATTCAAATGCAGTGCAGGCTAGCACACGTGTATCAATATTACGGCAAATACAGTTTAATTAAATACAATTAAATTAACAAATGACTAAAAAACAAGTGCATAAGGCATTAAATTAGAAGGCTACTAACAAGCAGTAATAAGTGCAGAGTAAGAACAACTGAACAGATAGCCCATAGAACAGCAACTAAGACAGTTATAGTAAGAGCAGCTGAATATATATATATAAATATATATATATATATATATATATTTATTTATTTATTTTTGAGGGAGGGAACACACAAGGATTAAGAGGCTACAGGGATTGTCCTTTTCAAATGCTCTCTTTGTACACAGTAGGAGTGCCTATGATCTCACTGCACTCAGTTGACTGAGCAAATGAGATAGGCCCAGAAGGAGTATCCAAATACAAACTTACAAGAGGGGCGGGCAGTTTCAAAGCCACCAAGACTAACACCAAGACAAGAACAGGGAGAGTGGGTGGGAAAAACAGTGGAGACACAAGAGACAGAAACAGAAACAATATAGCACCACTATAAATAATAGGCAAGTGTATAAAGTGGCAAAATATGTACTTAGTTTGAAATGGATTCCAGCTCTGCACAGCAAGTCTATCAGCTTTCCAACTGTTCACCAAAATGCAATCTGTATTGGAATTACAATGATCTATATCATAAGCTTTCGAGCTTATGATATAGACCCTCAGAATTATTCCTTATCTCCTGAAAAATATAATTAATATTCTGGATAATGACTGTACCTTTTTCACTCATTCTACTCAAAATTATTTGTTATCTCCTGAATAATATACTTTATATGTTGAAACAATGGATATTTGTTAAGGTCCATAGGTTAATACTAGGCTAACTGCCTTTGTGGGCCAGAGTAAGCCTAGCCAATTACCCCATTTGCAAATCAAACTCTGTACATTGTGTCTGTAAAGTAAACACCTTAACCATTATGCCAACCTCCCACTATGTTGTAAACAAATGCCTGTTGCATTCATTTGTCCTGTTCCACTTCAATAAACACACAACACTGAATGACATTTGACGACCTTTATTAAACTTCCATAAACATGATTGTTAACCAATAGTTATACATTTCTAATAACCATAAGGGCAGCGCAACCGCCCACCCTTGATAAGCAGCGCCCCCACTTGATAAATTTCAACCAAAACATAACACAGGTGGTAACACCCATGAAAGAAAACATGAAATAACCATAAGGACAGCACAACTGCTCACCCTTGATAAGCAGTGTCCCCCACTTGCTCACTTATCCTTGCACCAACGAGGCAGCGTTCACGCTCACCTTCAATTTATTGAATTACACCGCCATCTATATAAGCAGCTCAGCTTGCTTATTAACTTGTCCTCCAGAGCAACCACTCACTTTCCTTCCAAACTTATTGAATTGCACATCCATCACCAGAGGGGGAACAGAAGAGGGCAAGCCTGCCCCTCTTCTCTGCCCACCAGCCTGACCAGGCTGTTCCCCCTCTTTTCACCAAAGCTTCCATCCTAAGGCCAAACATCATTTGGTATACCTATTTTCTAAACTTCAGCTAAATCGTAAAGACCAGCCCACATCTGCAAAGAAACAAACAGTGCCTTTCTTAAGCCTCCTTCATAGACACAGTAACCAAATCCTGAACTATCCCCTAAAACACCTCCATACCTGCAATACCTGAAAAAAAACACTATCCCAAACCAGTGTAAATTCAACTGTGCATCAGTGAACCAGAATAAAGTAATATGTACCACCCAGAACTAAATTCATTACCTTTCACCTCAGTTTACTTCAGAGATTGCTCATTCTAACTGCCCTTTACAACCTCACTGCATACCACTCTGATGACCAAAACATCTCCTGTTACCGATGTATTCAAAACAGCAGGAACAGCCACCCTGACAAAATCATCACCTTCCAACTCCACTTCCTTCAAGCCCCGACTGCTTTACATCTCCTTCCCTGCAGCAATTGAAAACCTTTCAATAGCAACTTTAATCACCTAAGAAGAGCGTTTCCTTCAGACCACCAACTGATAGTAACTCTGCAACAATCATGATTGACTGCCTTACTTAGCATTCCGACATTCAAAACACCCAACATAACACCACCATCTGCAAAGAAAGAGAAAAATGTAAATTATCTGAAATACAAACACATTTGAAGACAACCTGCCCCCACAAAGCCTTCCATAGACACAAGAGCATACCCCAAGACTCATCATAATTATTCCACCCCTTAATGAACAACCCCAACTCCCTTTAAACACTGCCAGTCCTGATTCACACTACTTGTAATTTAATTTTAGTTACCCTTCACCACCTTGCACCAAGTCTGACATGTCCAATGAATACTTACTAAAGTTGGATTATAATCCATCACCTCTCATGAGCTCTTCATGAAATCCACCAACTGATGGTCCTCTGTACTTCTGTAAATAAAATAAATTACGTACTCACCACTTCTCTTTTCATGCCAAAATTCTCTGCACACCCAACCAGATTGCGCTGCCAAAAGCACTCTGCCATAGCCCTTAAGAAATCCTTCTGCGTACAAATAAAGGAGCATACTACAACAACGGCATTAGGCCACCCCTGCAGTGACTGGTCCACTACTTATTTGACCTATTAACATGAAGAATACAAGTAAAACAACAAACATATATTCTACTTAACCCTAGATGAAGGGGATAACTGAAGCAACAAAATACACTCAGTGTTAGTGATTCCTCTTAATTTTATATGAACTCACAACATTTAACTTGCCAGTGGCAACTTTACTTCAGAAGCAAAATGTACATCACCCATCTAGCAAGCACCCTCAATTAAGAGGAGCCAGGACAGCTGATGGGAAACTATACACCTGGGATCCTACCTATGTCCCTATTAGACAGGAGTGACAGGAGCTGACTGAGAGAACATGGACAAAATTCACCTAATATCATATAAACTATCACAAATACCTAAAAACACATTCCCAAAACCCCAGTGCTTACCATTGTTTCCTGCACACAGGGAACTAAATGTCCATATGCAATCCTCTCTGCCCCCCAATGCTACTAGCACTGTGAACATGTGCATAGCATCCTGCACTCATGGGCACCACAAAAACACACCAGATGGGAAGAAGTATGGGCACAGCCAATTGCTTTCATAAACACAGCCATTCCGTGGAAAGTATATAAATTCTCACCCCAAGCTGTATGCACTACCAGAAATATCGGAGACGTTTACTTGTTGACCATGAAATAACATTAAATAGTCACCACAAGCCAATGTCCTTCCCCACTCTAATAACCAGAAATGCAATGATAAAGTAAAAATGACAGCTTTCTGGGCCAAGCACAATTTACCACCTCCCACAACTACATCTGCTATCCAGCCAATATGCTAAAAACTGCAGCGTTTATGTACCAGGTATACATTACTACTGCTCACAATTATATCTAGTATCCTGCCGATATCTTAAAAAAAAAAGAAAAATTGCACATTTTAAACAACGCTCTTAAACTTAGAATGAGGGTATAATAAAAGGCTTTTATAATAACGTGACTTCTTGGAAAGGTAGGAGATCTAAAATTCAAATGCATGCCTGAGCAACAAATGCATGCCTGAGCAACACTCCTCACCTTGAAAACTAAAGGTGAAGCAATTAGGGCAATGGAAATGTATAACAATCCCAACTAAACACAACACCTCACCCCCAGAAACTACCTATCCCTCCTACTTATAGCAAAACAATCTTGCCTGCCTCTGAAACTCTCATGTATGATGGAAGAAAAGCCATAAGATGTTCCAGCTAAAGTAGCAAATACATACATCCATCCCACCACTTCTGGGCAGTGGCCAAGTCAGATAACTGAAAATACCCGTAAGCCAAGTGCTACCTCCCAGCACAAAACACCTGAACCAACCCCCACCGAGGGAAGAAGGTCCCATCCAGAGACAAAATATTGGTCTTCTAATCTTGGCAAGCAGACAAGAGACCCACCAAAGCAGAGTAAAATGTGGCTGAGATCACTAAATCCATACAGCTGAGAGGTATGCTATCCTGGCACACATGCGTGGATGCCATCTTTACTCACGGATGCCTTGCAGCCCACCAAAATTACCCCACCAATGTTGCAGTCATACACACACACACACACACACACCAAGCACCAAACCATCAGAAACAGCACATCAGCAAATGGACTTCTCACCCACATCACCCATGTCTGCAATAATTGGCAGTCATGAGGCCACCCCCCCACATGACCCTCCATCCAAATGAAAATGCTACCCCACTGCAGGAAGACAAGAAGTTAATACGCACTAATCTACAGATCATGCCCATCAAGGTCTTTAACAATACCCAGACAATGGACCCAAATTAGGACATATTGTTCTAAAACCTATCCAGTTGACCACAAATTTCACCAATCAGGGACAACATTTCAACAGAATCAGGGACAGATCCAGAAAATTCAGGAACCCTTAAAGTATTATTGCTATTAACTTGAGACATTGCCAGAATCAGAGCATATGAACCAGTTCTGAAGTCTATCCAAGTCTTATTTATTGACATTATTGGTTAGGTGTAATACACCCCCTTTCCTCCAATGTCAGTAGTTTCACCCACTTCCAAGTTCAGTAGAAAAACATAAGAACAAGCCAATAAAACAGGGACAAAGTGTCAGGGCTGGCTGCAGCTCCCCCATGACGCTGCATGAAAGAATGATTCCTTAAAACCAGTTATATCAGACAACAGATGAAGAAAATCAGTTAAAATTGAGAGTACCCTCCTGCAAAGAAACTCAGCTGTTATTACAGAGGTACAGCAATCCTTTCATACAAGTACCCCAGACAAATGAAAGAACACTGCAAAGCGTGAGTCTGTATTTTCTGCTGTTACACGAAATCCCCATTTTCCCTCTGTCACTATTTCACTCTCCCTCATTTTTACTTTACTAATTAATTACTTACTATTTCAAACAGGCACGCAGGGTTTGCCAACTATTCCCGCCATCCTCTGTAACAGTCAATGCAACAGGAAGCATGCTTGATCTCAAATACCTGCGCAATCAGTCTCCTCAACTCAGCCGAGTAACAGAATGGCCATTCAGCGTCTCTCTCAAAATCACAACAAAAAAGAACACCAACATGATCAAGTAAACAATACCCTATCATACCTCTCAACCTCTTAAGTAATAAATCTGGACAAAGCCATAAACATATATATATATATATATATATATATATATATATATATATATATATATATATATATATATATATATATATATATATATATATATATATATATGTATATATATATATATATATATATATATATATATATAAAAATGGTACAAACAGGGACATTTTTGAAATATTGCTCTTACAGACTTAGAAAGTTGATAGAATAACAGGTTTTGCATTAGCATGAATCCTCTGAACTGTATGAAGTCTAAAACACAAATGTCTATCATTATTTTCAACTTCAGTCTTTAGTGATTTACAACTAATTTGACAGAAAGCCACAATTTTTATGAAAAATGGATACAAAAAACAAAAAAACAAAAAAGGCAAAAATCTGGACATTCTGAGAATATCTGTACAGTTGAGAGGTATGTACACCATCCATAGGACATACCTCCCAAGCTGTCAATGCCAAACTCCAGACAACTGCATAAAGAAACACGCCAAAAGCCCCACGAACTACAAGAAATGCATGAAAACAGCAACCCCATATACTTCACTATCCCTGAAGTTCAATAGCACATCATCTCAACAAACCTTGATGTTCGGCAGGGCATGAAGGCTGCACTTCTTATGTGACAGTCCTGAACTGCAGTCTGCAGCGATCCACCACCACTTTGCCCAAAGACCACAATTCACGAACCCTAATCAAAACATGAAGCCACTCTGAGCATCCTGCAAGTCAGAACATGAGGCAATTCTGAGCATCCAGCAAGTCCAAACAGTTGAAACGCATGATTGCCAACAAGCTCAAGCCTGGCAAATATCCAAGCTCCAGCTACATTCATTCTACTTTTATTTTACATTTGTTGACTGGGATAGTCCAACTGGACTCATGTCCATCTTCAACGGAGGCCCTGGGAGAAAATCTGCAAGCCACATGCAGGCCGAAATCCAAGCACACCAAGTAATAGCAGCAGCTAGAAAAATGAAACCCTATTTATAGACAACCACCGGTTAATTGAACAAAATCATGTGACACACTCCGGACTGTTAAAACAGACATCCATATCAGCTTGCCACACATGTGCATGATGCACCCACTGCCAACACAACTCCGAGCCTGCGAAAAGCCCCTTGCAGCTTAAGTGGAAATACACTAGCACAGAATGCACTCCACATGCTACAGGATCAAAGAACCACCATGCCCCCACTCTCCAGCCAGCCAACAAAACTTCACTGCAGCCCCCAACCCCTTGCCAGTGCTACACCACAGATGTGTGGCAGAACCTCTACCCCTCCACAGGACTTGCAGCCCGCGAAACAACCATCACGGCTCCCTATATCCCACAAATCACCACCGAAATCACCAAGTTCAAAAGCCCAACATCAAACACAGCAGGAGGTAATAAATTACAAACACAGGGCAATGCAGACTGGTAATCTAGCCTCAGAAACCATCCTCCAATAACCAAAGGAATCAGCAGAGACAGTAACGCCCACTAAACATTTACTGCACTTCCATCATTGCTGACTTCCCTTAAGGACACTCCAACTAAAATGGCCACCATGACCGCCAAACTGAAACCATGCTTGCCCAATAATATCAGGCTAAGAAATCCTACAACACTTACTAGGTCTGACAAAATGGGCCACGAGTGATATTCTGGCAGTAATGGCTAAATTCGGATGATACCAAAGGTATGGCAGTTAAATGAACAAGACTACCATCCCGGGAAACAAGATTATGACAGCCTGAAATGTTAAAATGAACAACACTACCAACCTGGGAAACAAGCCGTCTCCCTCCACATAACCACCAAATCCTCCACCACCAATAACTTGAGGCCTTCCTCCACAGCCAAGTACCCCTCTGCCCACAACAAATTGGAAGAAAGAAAAAAAATAAAAACTTACATAAGATTTTATATATATATATATATACTACCTGCATATACAAACCACTTGCCACCAGCCAAGAACCTGAAGTCCATTTGCTCTCCAGAAACTACTACAGGTCATGGATATAAACTTGGCTTAGCAAGTTCACACCAAAATGGGACTCCTACTTTCATTACACTTGACAAAACCCTCCCTATTTTTACCTCATTTCCTCCTAGCATCCCTCCCTCACATTTAACCCTATCCTACCCTTATTCTTTTAATCCCTCCTATCCCATGTATCTAGCACCACACTGGAGATGTCCCAGGTCAAAAGGGTCTGTTCCAAAGCTCATTTATAATGGATTTGCATTTGACTTGACTTAAGCATTCACTCTCAAGTGTCTGTTCCAATCTTCTGTGGACTGCACTACAATGACTTTCTGCATATCACTCTGAACTAACCAACTGACGGACTGTGTCTAAAGTATCTCTCCTAATAATTCCTAAACCCTTTAATTTTCCTACAAGTTTTGCATGCCTTTTTAACCTTGTTCCCAAGCCTATCTGTACTTAATGTCCTGCATATTCTGTTAGAACATTTTATTCTTATCTGTATTCTTGACTGAAGGTTACTGAGACAATCCTTTCTACTGAATAATATAACTGTATCTCTAGGTCTATGTAAAGAGAATAAGTGAAACCTAATCGTACACTCTATGAGCTGTGACCAGTCAGTAAGACTGAATGGGTTTTCATTTTCAAAAGATGGTGTACACTTCTTCCTCTTTGTGAGAAAAATAACATGTTAGAACAATGCTCAGAGTTTCTGTTCTTTGTCATCGCAGTGCAGGGTCCATTTCTGAGGGACACCACATGGTTAACTAGCATTAGCCATGCCCCCAGACTGCCACTTTTGCATGCTGCTTCTCAGCTGAGACCACTATCCACACCACAGTTAGTGCCCATGAAAAGCTGTAGTGGGAGGACAGTGAAGGAATCACTTGAGTTTAGCACTCTGCAGAAACCTTTGGATTAAAGAAAGTTCACCTTTTAGCACCAATGAATAGGCATATTTGACTATCAGAGAAATTATACTAAGACTAGTTTTGTATGTGCAGTTTATAAAATAGGTAAGCAATATAAAAGTCTTGAAGACAGTATTACCATGCATTACAGTGAGATGGACTGCTAAGGTGTTCCATTTATGGGAAATTTAAGGAATGTTAAATAATTAAAAAAAGGTCATGTTAAAATAGATGGTGCTTATGTACTAGGATTCAAATCATATATGGTGCTTGCAGACATTGAAATATGCAAGTATTAAAAATTGAGATGCTTTAAAGACCGATTTCATTAAGAAACACTTGAGTGCCTAGAGTATCAACAAGAGCAATGACAGATGTCTATGTTATTCCTATAATAAAAAAGGTTTTGTAATTAACTGGAGCCTTATGTTTGAGAAAAAAGATATTTTTAGAGAAACAAATGTTACATTATCCAGTTCTTGCATTTAATAATATTTAACAAATTACTTTTCATTAGTGTCATAAATATGTGGTCTTTAAAATAATTTTAAGTTTAATAGTTTGATGTCATGTGTGCTTTAATTTATGTGGGTTATACACATTTAATTAATTTGTATATGCTTTAATGGTGGTCAGGTAAAGAAATTTCAAACCAGACAATGATATGTCTGTCCGAGTTAATTGTGCATCATGATAGGACTAACTCACATCTGGTAATTGTGAGACCATTAATTTAAAAGAAGCATCAGCTACATCAAATGCTTGCTTGTATGAGTGATTCATTTTAAATGACTCATGAACAATGTCTGAAGAAATGCATAGTACAACAGTCCTTTCAGAAAGACAATTTTTAAACAAAACACAAGATAACAAATCCTGAATGCACATACCTTGAACACTTCAGAATGCTGTGCTTATGTGTCTCTTGTTGCTTATTAAAACCATTTTTTTGTCATGGCCTCTGTTTATCAATCTATTTTGTTTTTTGTTTGTTTGTTTTTAAGAAGAGGGATGCATAATATTGCAGCTTTGGTAATGGAATAATTTAGCTTAGTGTGCTTATTTTTTTATTTATCTTATATACTGGATAGAATTTAGAGTTTGTTTAAATGTAAACTTATGAAAAATCCACAGTCTTTGAGGTCGTGTATTAAAAACAGTTATTTATAAAGACTTTGCAAAGAAGTACCACATATCTCTTTAGGAGTTAACTTGCTGAACTGAGGCTTGCTGAAATGATGAAGACAGGTTTATTATCAAATAAGAATTACTTTTAGTCTATGTTGGTGGTATAGAAGTATAAACCCTAACTAACACCCAGGACACCTGCGTTTGTTTAGTGTTTCTCATGATTGATGGCACAGGCATGAAGATGGGCTCATCCATCCTGGGATGGGACAGCACCCACTCAGAGCAGATTTGCATGGTTGAAATTCCTGGTTAGTCAGCTGCTTGTGTGGCCTGGGGAGGCCTGGGTCAGTCCTGCTGATGGTAACCCCTGGTGTAAGCACAGGGTAGAATAGTGCTGATGCCCATTGAGTAATTTACCCACAGGATATTACTTAGCAGGTTAGGGGGAGTAAAACACTCCTCAGTGGCAGTATGATGCTTCCCCAGGTGCATCAATCTCCTCAAAGACCCTAAACATGACTCAGAGTTAGTCCTGGTGACTCTAAGTTGGATTCTGTAGACCTGATGGTTGAGCAGATGCCATGGAACTATCTTATGGTTAGCTGTGGAAAGCCAAAAATGTGCAAACTATAAAAGAAAAAATAAGTTTGACTAAGAATTAATTTGGAAAAATATATGATTTGTATTTGCACATAGGCAACATGTTTCAAACTGTTGAGAAGCATTATAGTTAGATTGCTTACACTATAGACACTAGCCCACAACTCAGTTTTGCGAGATAGGTTATATAATAGACAGTTCAGTTTTTGAGTTTAGTTTTCATGTACAAATTTAGTATACATGGAGAAGTGGCAGTCTGCTTATGATAACACAGTGCTTAACATTGATGGTGCCTGCATCAAATGAAATAAAAATCAACTAATGCAACTAGAATACATTATGCATTATTAGTTTGACCTTGACACTTTTAGGCACCACTGGTAATTATACTTTATTGACAGAATAGATGCATGTTGACTTCACATTTGCAGATATTGGTTTAGCTTTAGAAATGCCTACTTATTTTTCTATTTCTACTGATCTTTGGAGTTGCAACATAATGGATCAGATTCAGAAAACTTTTCCACATCATGTTAAATGAATTTGTTTGACATGCAGCCATTCACATCGTGTGTGATCTAGAAACAAAAGTATCAAAAGCCAGGAAGTCTAAGCAGTGTATTTAGTTGTGGTATATGCTAATGGCTATATACTGACATGGTAAAGAGTAACATTATTACTTCGAACATCTCAGAGTATGTTAATGATGCAAAACAAGATGGAAGAAGGATTTATAAATGTGTAAACCCCATGCAACAGGGCTGTAACTGTTGCGTATATGAACTTGGGTGAATGTTCACATTCATACCAAAGCAACTGAGAAAGATTGTTAGGAATTGCCATGCATATGTACCAGCAAAATGTTCTTATTTCAGGTGCTGTGCCCAGTGTTAAGTGAGGTTGTCCCTGGAAGTGCTAGGTCAACTGAACATGCTTAATGTTTTATGGATTCTGTGGACTGGTAATGTGTAGATAGGGTCATCATAAAATACATTGTTTACTTGAGTCAACCTTGTCAATAGCCTGATGGAAGTCATGGAATACCTATCCCAGTGGGTGCAAAGGTATGTGTAGCTTTACAGGGACCATTCAATGACCTACAGGGGACATAGTGACACCAGGCTTCAGAATGTAAAGTAGCATATGTGGTTCCCTGTGTAACATAGAGGAGAGAGGACAGGAGCTGGGGGCCACTGACTGTACCTACGCTGTAATAAAATCTCTACCTGCTGACCTGGGAAGGAGGTACGTGAACCACAAAGAACATCTCTGCATCAACTGCCTGGTTGCCTGTAATGTGCAGGGTATAATCTGCAATGTGATAGGCAGATCATTCCAACAGTTATTAAGACTCCTGTATGGCACCCTTTTGACCTGTGCCAATGATTTACAAGGGGTGACATCTCCCAGGAGCACCTTACTGGCTGTACCAGATAGGCTCATGACACCCATAGGAAATCCACAAAATGGTACAACCATGCCCATTCTCAAACAAGGAACATTACTAAGCATTTGACTGGGCAGTTGAAGGTATGCTTTGTTTGTATGGAGTCATCTGGTGGTGCACTAAGGTGTGACCCTGGCACATGTGCAAAAATATTCCCTGTGTGTATGCAGTGTTACACAATATCATGCACAGCAGACAAGTACAAAAAGGTCACAACATGTAGGAGCAGCAGTCTAAAATGCCCCAAGCAGCAGAGGCTGAATCAGGCAACAGTCAATGGAGGAGCAAGGAGCAGGGAATGATTATACCAAACAGATGTGGGTGCAGCATGCCTTGGCTGTGGCAAAGATGATTTGGCTTGCACATATCTTTAGGACAAAGAGTAAAACAGCAACACTACAATAAAAGTGATGTATGGAAAAACTAACACCAGGCCATGCTTACCCATGTATAGTCTGGCCACACTGTGAATCAGAGATAGGCAACCCAAGTAATGATGTACAAAGACCAGGGCACAGTTATCATCATTTGTACAGGTATTAAAGGGAATACAGAAGTGGATGTCTTTCACAGTGAAATGTGTGAGTGCTGAGGATTATTAAATTAAAATTTGCTGCTGTGACAATGCCCTTTCAGTGTGTAGGGCAGTTTATGTAAACAGCTTTGTAAAGAGCCAGCGTCTATGGGTGTATGACTGTGGGCAGGCTGGAACATGGCAGCAGGAGGATTTGTAGCACTGTGGCTGGCTGTACTAGACAAGTCCAGGGCAAGCATTGCAGAGATATCAGCATCTCATGTACATCCCTGCCCATGATAGCTGGCTCTGCCAGCAGTTGCACTGGTTTCACTTTGATCCTGGGCAGAAGCTGGGGTGTTGCATTTCTTTGAGAGATGTTTGATATGAGATGTACCACTGTTGTAACTGCCACGACCATGGGAATATCGTGATCTGGGCATATGCACCTCCACAATAGATAGTGCCATGGGGATGTGATCTAGGTCATTCAGGCCCATGATGGCTAATGTCTGTGGAGTAGTAGTGATGGACAATCTTCATGGATAGTGCTTTACCCCAACAAGTGAGCTTGAGAGGACATGGCATGGTCTGGTATGTGAACAAGTTTATCCAAGTTATCACATATATTGGACATGCAGTCCCACAGGTCACCTCATACACAGTGCTTCACCATCACTCACTCTGCCATGACTGTGGTGGTACTAGCCTGTGCCTCCACAATGATCCTGCATATATGCTGGGATGTAGCCATTGGCACACCAACCTCAGGGGGAGAGTGCTAATTATGTAAACAACAAACACTATTACCCACTTGCCTGTGAGTACTTTATGTCCATGGGTATTGGGAGTGTATTCTGATCTGTCTGCTATGGAGTACTGCACTTCCCTAGCTGACAGTGTCCCCCTGGTTTATGTAGAGGATGCAGTGATCACATCCCCTGTGCACAACATAAACTCTGTACACCCTGACTGAGCCAACATATCCCCACCACCATTATCACCAGAGGTTGCAGATTGCCAAAGTTAGATTGTGGAAGTTCCACAGTGGTGGTTCAAGACAAAGGATCACCTGTGAGTACACCAAAGTGCAATATCCAGTGTGTGTGTGTATGATTCACCACCAAAGTTATATATGAAACTGAGGTGTACAAATATTACTATTACCAAAGCAATATTTTAATTGCATGCCATGTGCAGATGGCCATGTTCCTGCATATCAAAAATCAAACAGTTTTAATCTTTAATAATTTGGACAGTGACTAAGGAATTCAGTGGACTCACTAGTAGTCTTGTAAAGAAGGAGGTCTATGTACCTTGGGCATCTCCAGTACATTTTACTTATTAGCCATTCAAGCTCTGTTCCAACTTCCAGCATTGTACTCTGGGATCATACAGAGGTGCCATAGTATCTGACAGAGTCCAGTAACTACTTTGTCTCCAAGAAAGGTGGCACATTCAATGGCCTCCCCATCCATGATTTACCTTTCCATGCAAGGTGTTCATATCTACATTTGGCAGTAAATGTCACATCAGTGGCTGTGCAGCATACCATCTCATAACTACATTTGTGGCCACTGAGAGGATTACCATTTTCTACCACATCTTTCTAGGATTGATATGGTAGACCATGTCAGCAGGATGTAAGCCAAAGAGCCTTCTTCCAAGGAGACAGATGGCTTGGAGTAGCACCTCATTCAGTGCATGAGAAAACTTTGGCTTATGTGTCATTTTCTTACCAGAGTCTGCAGTATTGTTTCTGATTGATCTGTAAGTCTGGAAACAATAGAAATAACTTCCTTGTCCATGAATGTCCTTGACAAATCCTTACAGTGCCAGTCAATTGTTTCCCATATAGCATGCTATTTGTGTGCCTGTCAGTTATATACTCTTTAAACAATGTCAAAGACAGCATTAATTTAACAAGTGTCCCCGACAATAGCATATCTAGGGTGGGGTGAGAGGGGCAACTGCCCCGGTTGCAAAGTTTTACACCTTAAACTATCATTGTGAACCGTAATAATAACACAGCAGGTATATTATTTTCCCCTCTATCCAGCATGTATTGGATGCCAGTTTTTTGCCATTTACCCAGTGATTCTTCAAGGTGAATCATCATGGCCAGAGAAGAAAAAGACAGTGGTCCATTTAGAGTGCAGTGGTCATGTGAAAAGGAGACAAAAACCTTTCTCCACATTATCCTCTATAAGAATTACAAATACAAAAAAATGCAAATAAATAAATTGCAGCCAGAAACTCCTGTGAGAGGACTACAAAGAACTGCAGTATAAAAATGATTGATAGATTAATTTAGCCAAGGTCATCATCCATATTGCTGGCATCCAACATATGGGGGGGGGGTAGTGTCTTTACCATTGTAGTGGCAAGAAACAATGGTAAACAATGAGACCAATAGGAGGAAGAACTTAAACAGCAGATATCATGTATGTATTACAAGTAAAATTTATATCAGTTACACATGAAGCCTGACAATGGTTACCATCCATAGATCTAGCATACTGCTGTTTTCCATTCTATAGCCATTAAAGCAATTGCTGTGAAGAGACGGCAGTACATGAGGAGGAGATTGGAGTGTCTAAGAGAATGCCAGGGTGATGATACTTGCTTTAGAATGTACAGCTTTTAATAGTAAAAGTAGTATAGATTCAGTTTCATACAGTACACCTTTCCTAAATCATGGCCACTTCTCCCATAACATTCACAGTTCAAAGGAAGCAGTATCACAGCTGAATGCTATTAGTATACGTGTACATGCATCCACTCCTGCAGATAAGTGACTCAAGATGTTAAGGCTATGCTTCTCCATTGTGATGTTTGCTGTGGTTTCAATCCTCCCCCATGTAAGTTCTGACAATTTTTAAGTCGAGTTATTTGTCTCATTATGGCAATTATAAGATTATACTTCAGAAACATGAATGAGCATAATTTTTGCTGTCTATTATGTAAATTCATTATGTTTATTATTTTGTTTCTTTCCATTTATTTTACTATCATTTGCAGCAGCATTATTACCTGCACCCCTCATTCGGACAAGGCCTGATGGCCACCCACAGGTTTTTGCAACAGTAGCATTACCACCTCCAGAAGTGCCCATCAAATCTAGGTCCCAGCTTGGCACAGTCAACTCCATAACTCCTGTCCTACCTGCAGCACCCATAAAAGGTGGGCCTGCACTGGTTGCTGTGACTGATGTACTAGCTTTTAGCAGTGCCTGTGGATGTGACACCAATGACAACCATCAGCAGGTGGCAGACATTGTGTGCATGTGTGTGTGAGGGGGTCTAATCAATAGAAGGTTAGGTTGCATAAATTTGCTAGGTGAAAAACCTCCTCTTCTGGTGACTGAGTAGTGGTCCTGTCTTGCACTGTCTCCACCATACACACATCTACATGGGGGGGGTAGTAATCTCCCACTGGATTGTAGCTGGCAGGAACTGAAGCTGTGGAACCCTCATCATATCCCCCATCCTAGTATTCTCCCCCATTTTGTGTCAATGTCCTCCTTATTAGTTCTACAATAATCCTCTCAATGTTGTTTTCCCTCGGTTTGTCTCATGTCTCCTTCACTATTGTGTTCCCCTTCCCTCACTGTGTTAAAACAATCTCCTGCCAGTTCTGTCTTCTCTGCTTAGCTACCCTTACTTTGTTCCTTTTTTTTTACTTCCCATGCTTCCTTCCACAACCTTCCTTCTCTTTATGCATGAGAAATGGGCACCTGTCCCAGAAAAAGCATTTAACCACAGCTCCCCCACCTCTGTCCTATTCATTCCTTAATTGTTAATAATATGTTCTACCATCTGCTTTTTTAGACTTTTCAGTGCTTCCCTTCACTCCCTTTCTTTTCCACCATGAAATCCTTCATTGTACAGCTAGGTAGGATTCAGCCATTTAAGATGAAAGAGGTAGCATACTTTAGAAACCTATATTTGACAGGAATAAATAATGTTGTCATATTTTGAAGCTAGCTCCTTCCTGATAACTTTTGTGTTTTAGGAATGAAGATGAGGAAATCTCTTCCTCCCTTCCCCGAATTATTGATAGTTAATGCTGCTAGAAATGTATTGCTAGACTACCATAGTTATTACTATTATCTCCTCCTTTTTACTTCTGTAGTCTATTGTACCTGTGTGCACCCTCCTTTACTATGTTAAATGTATTTAATACATTTTTGCTAATATAATTGATTTATACATATTTTTGCTATATTTCACTTGGATTTTATACATCTGAGGAACCCCTTTCACCAGCAGCACCATCTCTGGTATCCTGCTGCTGCAATACTAGATAACACCTCTTCCCCCAGTAAACATTTTGCAGGCCCATAGACTCTACAGACTCAGTGACAAGAATTATCAGTCTAGATATATATGCAAAGATCTATCCTACTGTTTAGTTTTATTACTGTGAACGCTCTGCCAAGTAGAAAAGGTTTTTCTTTGCTATTTTATCTCTGTAACTTATATACCTTTCTCTACCTTTCTCTCTCCTATCTTATCAACTCTCTGTGCATCTTACTTTCTTGTCTCCCACAATATTACACAGTAATATTATCTCATATTTGTTTCTTAGTTTCTTTCCTACTACCGTATTTCATACTGGCTTTTTCTCACTCCCTTTTGCATGGCTCATATCTCTTGAGTTATCTCTGCCTATTGATTTTATTGGTGACATGGTTGTTCTGTAGTCTCTACTTCTGTTTCCTTTTTCATCCCACAGTTCTGTTATTGCTGGCCAGCTCTGTCATTATCTTGTTTAATTTCCTTCCTTATTGTCTTGTGATCTTTTCCTTTCTCTTTAGTGCTTTTACTTTTTGTTCTTTCTTTGGCACTACAGTGTTTGCTGTATGCATTCTGAGCACACATCCTATAGTCTGGTATTTACCTTTCTTGATTTTTTTCTGTACACACCATCACACATCTCTCTCAGAGTACAATCTAGAAAGGCAGTAGTCCCTGAATAATAACATTAACTTTCCAGTAACCTATAGAGAGTGTTCTAAACTGATTGCTTCTGGCTAGCATTCTATTTTTCTGCTCAGGTTCTGTCAGCTCCCTTAGCATACCCCTAATTGTCACACACCCCTTTCTCTTCTTCTATTCAAATGAAATCTCCATCCCCACCCACCTAACCAAATCATTCAGTCCTTGCACTTAGAACACAACCATTCATCTCCTTTCTCCCCTAAATGCTTTACCAATCAACTCTCTTCACTCCCTTAATCACTCTTCCAATCCCCTCCATACCTCTCAACTGTACAGATTTTCACAGAATGTCCAGATTTTGGCCTCATACTTTTGGCCCATTTTTCATAAAATTGTGGTTTTCTGACAAATTAAAGGTAAATCATTAAATATTGAAGTTTGAAAATTATGATAAACATTTGAGTTCCAGACTTCATATCCATAACAAAAATTCATGCTAATCCAAAACCTATTATTTTATCAAATTTCTGAGTTTATAAGTTAATATATAAAATGTTGTCCCTATTTTTGGGCCTTTGTCCCAATTTTATTTATGGCTTTGTCCAGATTTCTTACACTAAAAGGTTGAGAGGTATGCATCCTCCCCTACACACACACACACACACACACACACACACACACACACACACACACACACACACACACTCTCTCTCTCTCTATTATCTCCTCCCACTTCACAAATGCATAAGTCCAATACCTATACTAATTTTCCACACTTCTCTGAATAAATCTTTCTTTACTCCCCAACTGATTCTCACCACTTTTCCCTTCACCCAAAAAACTTATATATACTCTTCTTAGTCACTCTCCACTTATAATTCTACACTACCACCCTTAAACAAACCCTCCTCTCTATGTTACTTCACTTATCTCATCTCTAGTTCTAAACCTCTTGGTACTCTCTCTTTTTTTATATACCAGCTATATCCTTTTAATACTAGCTGCAAAGGTGGTCTACATATTTCTGTTTCTCACCCTACTATATCACCTAGCAGACTACCATACAACAATCATGCCTAGAATCAACTTAACAAACAGGCAAACCACTACACATAGGTGCCAATTCTTAACTTAAATTGTCCTATATAATCCTCAATGATTCTGGCAATCTTTTTTACAAATATAGAGTTCTTAAATACAATCAGATGCATCCAAATCTAAAACCAAAAATAAAAATTGTTTTAAAAAGATCACCCTGTCATAGTTGTACTCTTGTATAATATATCAGTATGGATACAGCCACACAAATCCAGATATTATTGATCACTATAACACAAGAAACTAATCATCTTCCACCCCAATAGTACAGCACCCGCTATCCTCTTCCAAAATTCAAAAACTGAACATAGTTGCATTAAGCATCCATAGTATATATATATATATATATATATATATATATATATATATATATATATATATATATGTATCACAAAATGACAGAACACCATGCATGGATAGACCAGTGTGTATAAGATAGTCTGTCAATTACTGAAACATTACTAAAACCCAACAGGAAATATACTAAAATACTAAATCCTGGGTATAACATCAGAAGAACAGACCACACACTAAAAAAATATGGGGGTATAACCATCCTATAGTCCATCTTATAAAAACTAAATTCTTTCAACAATAGTATTCCCACCTTCCACAATGCCAAAATACCCATCTCATGCCTTCAATTAAGTAATAAAAAACAACTTTGTATTATTATTCTCTATATCTCCCAAAACAATAGTGGCGGCTGGTGACTCCAAATAAAAGGGTGGCTGCAGGAGACAGCTGAATGGGTGGGGTCATTGGGAAAGGGGTGTGGCCAACTAGAAAGTGGTGGAGCTATGCTAAAAACTGCAAAAACTGGGACTTTAATTAAATACGCTGCCCTGGGTGCCAAACTGTTATTATGAGAGTCCAATCAAGATAAAATGAATTGTAGAAGAAAAAAAATATTTCAATGCATTGGCTACATGACAGTTTACTTAATATCTAGATGGAAATGAAAAGGTTCTGAGGCATGAAAAAATAAATTACTATTTAAATACATTACTGGAATGCCAGTCAAAGTCAAGTATAAAAAAACAAGCAGCACTCAAGTCAAACCACTTCTCCTTGCACTGCAGTTCTAATTCTAATTTATATTCAGATTTATAAAAGTACCAAGTAACATGTTGAAAGTAGCAATGTCTGTGATACCCTCACTTGTAAAAATGTTTCTTATCCAAAAAAAAAAAAGACCTGCTTCCTGACAACAATGCTGAAAGTAGCAAGGTCTGTAATACCCCACTTGTAAAAATGTTTCTTATCCAAAAAGACCTGCTTCCTGACAACTATCTACTTGACCCATGGGGAAAACATGATCAAAGTAAAAAATAAACAGCAAGCAAGAAACAAGCTCAAGATAAATTGCTTAAAGGATTACTGCACAAGTTATGGACCACACATGACAGATTGGCATTCTATTTAGTTTACGGGTAAAGCCTGCAAAGATGACTGCAAGTCTCCAACAAATGTAATGAGCTTCTAAAAATACTGTAATCCTGTTCTTTATTACAAATACTGTCATATACATTTGAATACCTAAGTCTTATACGCTATCTAGTTATGTAAATAGTATCTGCAAGGCAACAACAAAAAGGCTTTCAATGTTCGTAATTCTTTAACAGTAGACTTATTAAAGCTTACTTGCATCTTACAGTCTCAGACAAGCTTACCTGATGGTCATTAAAGCATTGCTACTTAAATACAGAGCAACAGTCACTGCAACTACATGCATTTTCTGAATAAGAAGCATAAATCAACATTATAAAATATGACAGAAAACCAGAACATTCTGAAAAATCAAGAGCAGACGAAAAGCCACTGTACTACTTGTGCCTTCTTTGGATGGGGGGATACTCTGCACACTTCGACTACATAACTGCTCCTTGCCTTGCTTGGACACATCCAGTGTCACTACATGGGGGAGTGGGGTGCAACAAGTATGTCACAATTTGAAATGTCTCTGGCTGATACATTTGTCATACCTCTTAGCCTCAGAGCAAGAAATCCGGACAAAGCCATAAACAGAAGTGGGACAAAGGCCAAAACTAATGACAATTTTTAAATATTGCTCTTATAAACTTAGAAAGAAAATAGAATAGTAGGTCTTGCATTAGTATGAATTTTCTGAAGGGTATGAAATCTGAAACTCAAATGTCTGTCATTATTTTCTAATTTCAATTTTTAATGATTTGTCACTAATTTGCCATAAAACCACAATTTTATGAAAAATGGACCAAAAATGTGATGCAAAAATTTAAAATAGCCACACAATACATCTGGGAACCTGTCAAAGAAGGGACATTTTCTTTAATATTAGTACTGTTAACTTGAGCAGCTGACAAAATAAGAGAATCTACATGCATTTCTGAAATTAAAAGTAGTCTATAACTCTGATTATTACAATTATTTTTATTAATTGTAAACCCTCCACATTTTCTTCCAAATTTGCCATTTTGTGGAGGGATTATTAGGGGAAAAGCAACATTTTTAGCCAAAATCAGGGACAGTTGAGAGGTTTAGATATACCCTGTTTTATAAAGTGATTTATTTGCGTGCACCTCTCAACCTCTTAATGCAGGAAATCTGGACAAGGCCAAATATATTGGGGGAACATACAAACAGTACTAAAAAATGCTCTTGTATAAACTTAAGACAGTTGACAGAACAACAGGTCTTGCTTTAACATGCATTTTTCTGAAGAGTATGAAGTATGAAGTATGAGTATGAAGTCTGAAACTCAATGTCTGTCATTATTTAGTGACTTCATTCCTAAATGATTTACCAGAAAATCAGATATTTTATGAGGAACAAACAAAAAATAAGAAGCAAAAATCTATTCAATCTGGACAGTTAAGAGGTATAGTTCAGCCGGGCTGTCTGAGTTTGCCACCCTTCCCCCTCACAAAATCATGGTTGAATGGGGTCTCCCATCTGCAGCTGTTCCAATGTCCCATTACTTGGCTATTTTGCCTCACTTACCATAAACACTGTAATGTGCATACTGATTTACTTCTACGATGATTTGGAGTTCATTTAAAAATTTTATTTTACATTTTACAACACAAACACTAATAGGCATCTGCTAAACAAAGCAATGCAGTCTCACAATGAAAATGGACTTAGCATTAAAACTTCTCTGCCCTTGAAACTCACATTCTTTGAAACAGCATTGATACCCGCATTCAAAGAAAATACATCTGACCAGTGCCCAGTGGCAGATAAAGATTAACTTTGGGATGTTTTCAAATCATAGCCCCTTGCACAGGAAACATACATTTGTTGTTTTATACACCTTCCTGATTGTATTAAATTAAATTATATTCCTTGTATAATACAGTTCCTTGTATAATACAGTACAGTTGTTAGACAGCATTTTAAATTTATTGTTTTGAACATTTTTACAGTAAACAATTAAACAAAATGCATGCACCAATAATGACAAAACTGCCCAGTTCAGAACATTTCCATCATAAAAGTCTACTCAAACTTTTACAATCCACCAGTATCAGTAAATATGCACAATCTCTGCAGAAGTAAACATCATCTAAATAATTCCACATTAAAGAGATCTGTAACTAATGAATAGGTTGCTGCTAGCAAACTTTATATTTAATTGTTTCATCTACAAATAAAGTGCCTGTAGCCCTTGAGGAATAAATTGCCTGTGTTACATTAAAAAAATAAGCTAATAATATGGCAATAGGGAATGGATGACAAACTGATAACATGATCATTGTTACTAGGCATCTCCGCCAAAGAGGGCATTCTCAGGACTGTAGCATCCACCCCCCTTTAAAAGTACAACACAGTACAGTATCAGCAATGCATCTCTATACTGTGGGAATAGAACCCACAGCATTCTGCATCAAAAAGCAAGTACACTACATGTTGTGCTATTAACAATGCAAACAGACTCAGCATAAGCAGCACTAAACTTCTCTTCAAGCTCTCAGCTGCTTGTAAAATCCACTCGACACTCAACTGTATCTTTCAGCTCTGAAGCACAAGAAATCTGGAAAAAGCCAAAATTTATTGTGGGGGGGGGGCAAAAACTAGGGACACATTTTAAACATTGCTTGTATAATCTTGGAAAGTTGCTAAAATAAAATGATGTGTTACTACCATACATTTTACTGCCAAAACTTGAATCCAGGGCCCTGTGTACTACAGTCAGAGCAACATGCCACTATGTCAAATCAGCTTTTTCTTGAAAGACAGGTAGACTGAAACTTAAATGGCTATCATTTAGTGAATTCAGTTCTCACCATCACTCTCAGCCGTTTAGCACAAAACACCTAGACAAAGCCAATAATGGGGGAATACAGCTCCCAAACATACTCAGTAAATTCAGTTCTCAGCATAGATCTCAACCTCTTAGCACAAAAAAACCTGGACAAAGCCAATACACCCCCAAAAATAGGAACAAATTTCCAATATTGATCTTATAAACAGAAAATTGCTAGAATAAAAGGTTTTGTGTTATCATGTACTTTCTGAAGAAGATGAAGTCTAACAATTAAATGCCTGTCATTATTTAGTGAATTCTAAATCCAGAAAACCACAAATTTCACAAGAACTAAAATATAACAGAAAAATTTCACAAGTGGTGGTGGGTAGGGAATCCAAGCTGTTGCTCCCAAGATACAGGGCTTGAGTCTAGCCACCAGGTATATTTCCTGAGTTTTCTCGAGCCACCAGGTATATTTAACTGGGGCATTTCACATACACACACACACATACACACACACACACACACACACACACACACACACACTACCTGAGTCTGTTGCAAAATGCTAGCTCCATTTGTTGCAGTTCTGCACTGAATCCTTCCATTGCTTGTCCTTTCCTGCACTGATAAGCCTGTGAGATGTCCTACCCCTTCCCACAAGAGCAAGCTGCTACCCAGCCTGCAGACCTTGTAGTACGATCTCATCCAGTCTATGCAGTTGGAACTGCATAGACTTCTGGGATCTCTGCTCTTGAATGCTGTCTTCCTAATCTGGACTGTCTCTGCAGTAGTCCAGATACTGTGTGCATGCTCTGGACTGCTTCACCAGCAGTCTGGATTTTGGGAAATGCTGCAAGCACGCATGCGCGAAGGTCTGGGACATGCATTAGTTTTTTTTTATATATTCTTTCTTCATTTATTTATTTTTTATTTTATTTTATTTCTTCTTTTACAGCAGGGGGAGGGGGCTGCATTTCTGCAGTCCAACACCACGGACCTCCCCAGCAAAACAATATATACACTTTTGAAGATATCCTATACTTACTATCCACTTTATATTGGTAGACGTAAATAATGACTCTCAAAAATATTTCCTTTAACTTTTACAATTCCAGTACTAACCTTTATGGCCTTACACAGCTAATCAACTCACCCACTAGATATAATATAACATATAACAAGTCCTTCAAGCTAGACTGGATAGTTGTTTCTGATCCTCAGAAATATACTATTTCAAGAACCCTTTTAGACTATCTTAGCAACCATCTTCCATTTACGCTTATAGAGTAATTGTCTATCCTGTTAAGCAATACAGCTACAAATTTACCTGAAATCACAGATTTAAGCAAAAACACCTTCACAACTGCACCAGAATCCATCAAGCTTGTCTAATCTAAAAATTCTCCTACTGATTGAAGCAGCACATGCTTTCAATGCAATATTTGTAAATATTTCAAATAACTTAGCACCATGTGGAAGAAGAAAGAGCGTTAAAACCAGTCATGACCCCTGGCTATTTAACAATATGAGAAATCTTATGCATAACAGGGGAAAAGCTTGGAAAATGGAGAATAAACAACAGACCAAAACTTCTGCAGTTTAAAGAGCTTCAAGACCTTATAGAAACATGTAAACAGTGACAAAAAAAACAACATAGTAATAATTTGCAGAAATGCTGTAAGCATATTTCCAGCAATTCTGGTCCTCTATCAAAAGAAAAAGGGAGATGTAAGATGTGTGTTATTGTTACCACTAGTACACTGGGCATGTAATGTGGTTTTCTGTGTAATAGACATCATTAAATATGACATGTGATGAGAAGGATGCAGAAAAATAGTGTGAAAGGGGTAAACAGAACCTAAAAATATTGACATACAAAAATAGGGACATCCTGTCCAGAGGTAAATGTGCTCTGAAAATTGTAGTGCTCTGCTAAAATAGGAACAGTTTAGAAGTCTGAGTATTATTGTTGCATTCATTTTACTCCTAGACACCACTGACAAAGCTAGAAACAATGGTAAACTTGCATTCTGTTTATTCCTTGACCTACCTAAGGCCTTTAACTCTATATCATATAGCAAACTCTTATACAAAATGTCTTCTGTTGGTCTCTCAAACTCTACTCTCTCATGGTTGAGAAGCTACTTGTCTAACACACTGTGATCTGTTAAATAACTCTACCCCCTATCCTTTTCTTGCCATTTGCCTCAGATGTACCCCAAGGCTTCATTCTGGGTCACCTGCTATTTAATTCAGTCACCGACAATCTACATAGATCTTTCAAATAAGCCTCTCTCTCGTACAACACAAAACATATATGACTCTTCTCATGTGCTCCTCTGATAGTCCAAACTATAGTCAACAAATAATACAAGAAGCCTGTAACTCTTTTAGAAGTTTGCTTTTCCACAATTTACTGCTCAACCAAAAAAAAATAAACTTAAAGTACTGATGTTTTTTCCTATTCACATAGTTTTGACAAAATTAACTTCAAAATTACTTCACTGAACAGCATTAACATTGAACTAAGAAAAAGTCTTTTGGCTTTTCCTGGTTAGGGGTCGCCTCAGGAGATCTCCAGTCTGCTTATGATTGGCAGTAGATTTTTACAGTGTCAAGTTGCCAGCCCAGCACCCAACCTTCAAAGAAGGAATACCCACACACATACCTACCTGCATCTCTTTAATGTTCGCTCAACCGCTGGGAGGACATACAGACTCTGCACAGAAGGCACTCCAGCCAAGAATTGATTCAGAGAACCTCGTACTGTGAGGTGACAATGCCAACAGCTGCACCACCGTGACCTTCATTAACACTGAACTAGTATCTCCTATTAAATTGCTTGGCATGACCATAGATGCCAGCTTAAAATTCAGTTTGCATATTCTAAATGTAACTAAAACAATTGCACCCAAAACAGGAATGTTCTACAGAGCAAGAAACATCTTTACAACTAATACTAAAGTAATCCTAGCTAACACTTGCTTGCTACTATGATTTCTGTATAGAGTATCCACCCTTACAAGCCTCCAAACTTCTCTAAAAACTAAACTTGAGAGCAACATTATAACAAAATTGCATGCTTTGCAGCAAACAAACCAAATCAAAGCCACCGCTGTACTGCACTAATGAACTACCTCACAACCTTATATAAACACAATTAATAACTGCATAAAAATGATAAGACTCCTTTAGCCTACCTATGATTCTCTAAAATTATACCCCACATAGTCCCTTAAGATCAAATAATAAACAGCTTCTTATCATACACATACCATAAAAATATGCAGGACACTCCTTATACTTTACCACAGTAGTAAAAACCTGGAATTCACTCCTTCTAACAATGAGGTCATCACCCAGCATCCACATGTTCAAAATGTCTTTAAAGACATTCTTAATTTCTGGCTCTGCTCATGTGCAAATTTAGGCTAGTCACATTCTATAATCCTTTTTTCTCTTTCACTCCACCTTAATCTTCTAGCCAAGGTTTTATCTCTCACCTCACTTTCTTGGAATATCCTCTCCCTTCATGTCATCCAGCTATAATCATTTTTCCCTCTCCCCTACCCTACTACCAACTCCTATACAACTACTTAAAATCTAACTCTCTTGCTTTGTTACCAAACTACATATCCTTCAAATTCTCATTTGTAGTCTGTAAATCTCTCTTTCTCTACCTTATACAAACACTTTATCTTCTCTTGTATACACATATTTCTTTCTTTGCTAACAAATCTTTTGCTGGCTTTCTCATGTCTGATACTCCATCAGCTCATTAATAATACTTTTCTCAACTAACCACTATCTCTTCCTAACACTTTTGAATTCATGTATTTCCCTACTTAGCATACCTTTGCTATCAGCTCTCTCTTCAGCTCTTGTAATTTAAACACATTAAGTTTAGTTCTCACAAGAAAATCTTACTATTTCTTAGGTTAATCTGTCATTTATACTTGTATAAATGATAATCTACAACTCTGCTATTTTATATTTTGCTTGTATAAATGGCAATCCAGGTCAAATGTTATTATTTGCTATATTCTACTGTTTTGCTTTCAAGTTTGTTTGTTTGTGTCTTTTGGCTTTTCCCAGTTAGGGTTCGCCACAGCGGAACTCCTGTCCGCTAATGATTGGCAGTTGATTTTTACATACCGGTTTGCCAGGCCTGACGCACAACCTTCAACGAAGGTACGCCCATTCATGCATGTCTCCACGCAGAAGATGCTCTAGCTGAGAATCGATATGCTGAAACTTTTCTCCCTGGGCCTTGACTGAAAAATAGGTGATTGCTCAGTTGGACTTTCCTGGTAAACAAATATCAATAATAAATAAATACATATATAGTTGGGTAAAAAATAGATAACCCAACTCCCTCATGGCTAATTAAGGCTTGCAAATCCATTTTCCTTCTTCCTGCTATTGTGCAGAGTGGATCACAAAGAGTACCATTGATACCGATGTACAACTGAGGGGCACTGTTTCTGCTTATCATGCAGCAAGGAGCTAGGCGGCCATATTTCACAGCTTCACCTGTTATGCGCTACCACTATCATACACTACTTATATTTGCCTTTTCTGGTATTGTTCATGCAAATGAGATGAGCATCATTGTGTGACAGTTGGGACAGATGAAATAGGGAATCACCAGGAATTTTTAAGTACTTCTCTTAAAAATTATTGGACCACAAACTCTGGCTTTGGATTAAGAGTTCAGATTCTGTCTTAAGGAATCCTTGTTGTATATTTTGTTCTTTCGTTGATGAAGGCTGTGAGTTCAAGTCTCCTAAGTTTACAAGTTTTGGTCTCTTTCATTTGGCATTAGTCTGACTACTGTTATAGTTCAAATGACATGAAATGTTATTGACAGCATAGAGGATAAAAGTTATGGGTTCAAGTCAAATAGGGGTTGCTTATTTTCTGTATCATTTAGTCTTTCATTCTACAAATGCGTGAAACACAGTTAATCTGTGAATCCCTAAAGGCTTTTTTCCATGATTGATGTTGTAGTGCAGCATGTAAGAGATGTGCCTTTTAACAGTTCAGATGATGAAGTGTGTGGTTTCAAGTAACCTAGGGGTTGCATATAGATGCATCATCATGTTATAGCACAGGGATGACTCATGACTTTTACATTATATTATATGTAAGGTTGTCAGACTCCTGTGATATTGTACCTGCATTTTTTCGCTCTATTTGTATTTTTCTCTCCCACCACTTCTTTCTCTCTATACTTTCCGCTATATATATATATATATATATATATATATATATATATATATATATTTGGGTTCCTATCACTTCATCGAACTGTGGTAATCAACACAGGACCCATGGTAGCTTCTTCCTGTGTAACACTGATCAGGCAGTTTGATGAAGTGATAGGAACCCATATATATATATATATATATATATATATATACATACATATATATATGTATTTGTCCTTTCTCTTCATTTAATATGCATTTATATGCCGCATCCAGTCTAGCACCCTGGCCACCATCCAGATCTGTTTTACCACCACCATCAGTGGCTACTACACTACCACCACCAACAGAATCATAACAGCCAGTGTTGTCCCCAACTATTTTACTGAAGCAACACAGTAGCACCATTGTCTTTCCTCCATGAGCCTGATGCCCCCTTCCTCACTGTATTCCATAAATGTGTTGCAACCTCCCTTTTCTGTGTTACCTTTGTCATCGTACCCTAATTACCGCATCTTTATTTATATACAGGTATATAACAAGGTGAAACAATAGGCACCACAGCATCCTCATCTTTCTTTAATGCTGCCACATAACTTGTTTTTCTTACCCCTACTGTGTGGGTGAGATTATGCAGACCACCATCACGGTGAATGCATGACACAAAAGCACTAATGTTGCCTGTACTTCCCTGCAGCCTCACCATACTCCCTCTGCTCTTCCTCAGTCCATGCAGCGATCATGGGAAAGATACTGAATGAGCTGTTTGATAAGCATACTTGCATAGTCAGATTAATTTTGAATGACCAGTTTCATTCTTGCAATCATGCCCACACTGTTTATGAATACCAAGATGTATGCTGTTATATCTCTGAATATTCTGCACAGACAACAGTTGTGGGACTATGTTTCCAGTTCTTTTGACTTGTTTACCTATTTAATATGGTGCTTTTTGCTGTCCAGATTAATCACGTATTAGAAGGCATTGTGCTTTGTTTAGAAAGTTTTATCTATTCATATTAATTCTTACTCAGTAAATAATAATCAGGCTAGAAATATGTGCCTGATTTCCCTGTTCTCTTCCATGGTAAATCATGTTTATCAGTAGTATGGCATGGTGTAGTTGGTGGTGCTGCAATAGCGTTGTCGCCTCACAATAAGACGTTGTCCTGTTCGATTCTCAGCTAAAGCGTCTTCTGTGTGGAGATGTGCGAGAATGGGCGTACCTTCGTTGAAGGGTGTGCATCAGGACTGGCAACTCGGCACTTAAAAATCTACTGCCAATCATTAGTGGACCAGAGTTTCGCTGTGGTGGCCCCTAACCGGGAAAAGCCGAAAGACACAACAACAACATGGTGTAGTTCCAAAGGTATCCTAGTGTTTTGCATTATTTCTTATGAGTAATATATATTTTACTGCACAGAACCATTACTTTTATGAACTTTTACATATTTTACCTTCATGTGTCACCTTAATACTGGCTTGATGTCAAAGTCGATTTGTATGTAACAGACAAACTGTTACGTAGTATTTGAAAGTCCATCTCTTTTCAGAACCAGACCCTCATGTTTCTTTCATTTGTATAAGTTATCATGTTTGGTGTGGGGAACAAGATATGTATGGGTTTTATTGCTGCATTTATTTATTTATTTATTTATTTTTACCAGGAATGTCTGACTGCATGCATGCTCTTTTCAGCACGAAGAAAAGCTTTAGATTATAGAGCTTATCATTTACAAAATAGTTGGTTATAAAGGCTGAGTTCAATGTAATATAAATATGTAATAGTAAGCAGTATTGCAAAGCATATAATAAATAGTACCATGATTTATTGATTGGCTAGCATATATTAGGGTACTGCATTCTGAAGTCAATGGAAGTAAGAAAAGGTTGAGGGAATAGAGGGTCAGTGGAAATAGTAGGAAGGAGGAAGGTTGTAGAAGTAAAGTGTAGAGATGACATTGCATAATTGAGTGGATAGAACAAGTAATGGGTGGAAAGAGAGGGAGTAAGGGGCAGAGAGGAGGGAAAAAGGAAGGAATGGGAAAGTGGTAGGTAGATGACTACTCTGTTATCCTAGGCTGGGGCAGGAGCAGACCCAGATGTCTTTTAAGCGGGCCTTTAGACTGTTTTTGAATGAGGTAGTGTGAGTATTTTCTCTTAGAGACTGCGGAATGTTGCTCTATATTCTTGTTACATATCTAGCATATAATGAGTCACCAGTTGTGTTGTTTGACTTTGCTAGTTGTAGCAGTAGATTGTTATTGGAATGTAGTGGCCTGGTTGGTATACAAGAGAGGCAGTGAGTGGGCTTATGGATTAGGTTGTGGGTGGCAATTAGTTAGGTGAAAGTCAGTTGGTGAGGTATCTGTAGTCTTTACAGAGTATATTATGTGCATGACAATGGTGAGATTTATGAGGGAGGCTGGCATCAAATGTTAATTTGTTGTCGCATTGTTGCAACATGTTTAGTTGGTTGGCTTGCAGGTCTATGAGAATGGGTGCTGAATAGAAGACATAGGAAGCAGCAGGGATGTAGCAATATGAGTTCTAGATGAAACCTTTAGGAAGGGCTTGATCATGTAAAGGGAAGCCATTTTTGATGTATTTATTTAAACAATTTTGGAGATGATTGCTAAATTTCATGTTGTTATCTGGGTAAATATTAAATTATCAAAAGCTCCTGTGAACGAACGGCATTTCATTGACAACACAATTCATTGATTTCTGCTTTTGTTGGGGGGCTGCGCCCCTCACCCCCCACTAATTATATATACTAACTCCGAGATCACACTAAAGTGAAGAAAGGGCAAATTTTCTGATCCTCCCTGTATCACAATCTCACTATGAACCATTCAGTGAATGGCATGTTCAATGTAAAAGCATTGAAAATGCTGTTTGCTGAACAGTCTTTTCGATAATATAATAGGGATTCTGTTATCTATGTGTACTCCCAATGATATAATATACTGGAGAAACTCTATCCTGGTATTAGCAGAGGAGAATATTGTGAAGGAGTTTTTTTTTTTGGTAGTTGTATCATTTGGGGGTGAAGAGCTGAAGTTTAAATTTTTTAGGATTGAGAAATAGTTGTGCATTCTTTAGCCAGCATTCTTGGCTTATTATTTGTAGGTCTGTAGCATTTTTGGAGGAGCAGATATGGGTAGTGTCATCCACATACTGAATTATGTTGGTGTTCTTACATGCTGTTGGATGTGAATTTATAAATATGGCAAAGAGAATGTGACTCAAGATGGATCCTTGGGGAACACCATTTGAAACTGGCAAAATTGAGGAGGAGGAATTTAGCCAATAGCTTGAGACCTCTGAGATAGATAGATAGATAGATAGATAGATAGATAGATAGATAGATAGATAGACAGACAGACAGATAGATAGATAGATAGATAGATAGATAGATAGATAGATAGATAGATAGATAGCAGATAGCAGTGGAACCAGTAGTAGAATGAGCTGTTGAGGCCTAGTTCAGACTGTGTCATAGGTTTTGGACAGATCTAGGAAGAGGACTGATACATGGTTACCTATGTTTTTGTGTTGGTTAATAGTATTATTAAAGCTGAGGAGGGCCATGGAGGTGTTGTAGTGAGGGTGGAAGCCATGTTGCGATAGATAGATGAGACAGTGTAGGGTGAAGTGACAGAAAAGTCAAGACTGAAAGAATGTTAAAGACTTAACATTCTCTATGATAGCAGAATAGTCAACAGAGACATTTCACTGAGTGGCACTTTTCGGAAAACAACAATATATAATTATGCACTTAGGTTAGGAATGGGTTCCTTATTTGTGTGGTGACCATAACTGAGACAGAGGTGGAAATGGATTTGTAACCAATACTCACCCTAACATGAAACATGTCATACAGAATGAAAAGGCTGAAAAAAAGGAGAATAAGATGGTGGGATGCATTGTATGAGGGGTGTTCTACAGAAGCTGACTTAATCTTCTTATTGTGAAATGCAGTGGTCATTTAATTATTCATTTAGTACTACTTGTTAATTGGGTGGGCTGATCCACTGACCCTTTCCAGCCATAACCTAGATGAAGAACAAATACTAAAGCATTATACAAAAACATTACAAATAAATAGACATTTGTTCAGATATCACCATAGATGATCTGGAATATACATGGTGAACACAATTTGATTGTGACATTTAAATATAATAAATAATAATTATATATTAATGCAAATGAGTGTTATTTACTCTTATGTACAATTGAGTATGATAAATATAAGTCTTTGTGGTTGGGTGAAATCAGTAGTGACTGCATAACCAGTCGTTGTCCTTGCAGCATGTCAAACTAGACGCAATGTGTAGATGCTCATACTTAGAATTTCTAAAATCTGTTAGTGAGTTCAGTCCCCTAGTTTTAGATGGTATTTGTTCCACAGTACTGGGCCTGCTCCTTCCTGCTTATCCTCACTTTATACAGGCTAATGATCATGTTTCCTTCATTCAGGGCAAAGGCCATCCTTCCTTTGTGCAGTACACTACTGATCCTAAACTAGTACTACCTTGGTATAGATCTGGGGTCAAAAAAGAGTAAGAAAACTCCAGTAAGATTACTGATGCAGCCATGAGAGAAGACGTCAGCGTTAACAGACTTTTATTTTTCTGGGACTACCCAATTTAAAAAAAAAAACAAGTTATAAGTGATCATTCACCAGAAAATCAGAATCTGAGGGTGAAAGCTAATATATCATAGCATTTATAATATATACCAACAGACCATCAAAAATATCAAAACATTTCCTCTCCTTCATTTTGGCCTTTTGTGACTAAGTGATTAAGCCATAAGCATTTACTTTGATCAAGCTATACACAACGAAAATGTTTCCATTTTGTCATATGTCCAGTTGCATTTTCATCTCATTGTGTTAATGCAGTCAAGTATCCTCTAGGAACTGAAAACAAATATTATTTTCGGAAAACAAAAAAGCTTGTGTAAGTTATACTTTTTTGTTTCTTTGGTTAAAAAGGTGCATGTACATAAAATACTTACAATGTACACAATTTTAGGGTTCCAATATTGAAACCTAAAAGCCAAAACCTCACAGCTTAAAATTAATTCTTGAATCATGCAAGAGTGAAAAAGTAAACTAATGTAATTGGTTCATGCAGGGGGCAAGCCCCTCCATGTCTCCTATGTGGGAGACAAGCCTCACATACATGCACGCGCACACACACACACACACACACACACACACGCACACGCACAAGCAGACACACATAACGCACACTAATATATATCAAGTGATCACATAACAAAGGTAGAGGTTTGCCAAAACAAAGAACTCACAGACAGTGCTTGTTTAGAAATAACAGTGGCAATGATTTCCTATGGAAAACAGTAACCAGCTTTGTTGTACTCAGTCTCTTGTGTCTCGGGTACTTAATGCTTAAAAAGGAAGTCAACAACATGTCTAGAAGCCTTGTTATATGCTGAATAATCTCCACAGGTGCACCATAATGTTTTATTTGAAGTCAATTGTCTCTTCATTTGTTTAACAAACAAGTATTTGTGACTGGCTTGAAAAGCAGACCACATTTTCTAAATGCTGCACTTTTATTTTCAAGCTGTTAAAATCTGTCACAAAAAGGGAGAATGATTGTTATGCTCATCATAAAATGCTGAGGGATCTACATGTGAAAAATACCCATATCATGCACATTTCCATACAAAACAATTTTCTAAATTAAGGTACCAGTTTCTTTAACTATTTTAACATAATGCATATGCATTAGTTGAGCAGAAGAAAAAATGTCTAAGCTCATTATCAGTTTCTTGGAGTTTTTATTGAATGGTTTGTATGACCTTTTTACTCTTTGGTTTGGATATGTATCAGTTTGGAGATATCAAAAGGCTAGTTAACACAAATAATCAAGACTGGTTATAACCATGTTATAATCTCTTTTGAGAAACATATGTCAAGAAACTCTCCTTGAAAGCAGGTGTGCATATGTATGTGCATTTGCGTATGTGTGTGTGTGTGTGTGTGTGTGTGTGTGTGTGTGTGTGTGTGTGTGTGTGTGTGTGTGTGTGTGTGTCTGTGCATGTGTAAGAAAGAGTGCATGGATATTGTCAAGAATAAGTAGACTGCGCAGATGTGTACAATATTTAAAATGCAAGGGCATTATAGTGCAGATGTGAGTAATTATGTGCACAGTGGCAGTAACATACACAGAGATAATAAGCATCATATTTGTTACTGGAATGCAATACTTAGAACTGCCAATTATGTAAGAAATTTTCTCCTTGTGGTTATTAGCAAAGGACTCTTTTTTTCAAGCAACACTATGTTAAGAGAGTGGTGGGGTAACTGAATAGGTAAACAATCTGTTTGTGAGAAAAGCTTCCATTTTGTATTACAAATTATGGAATGAACTTTTGCTGATGCAAGTTAATTTGTTAAAATGGTTCTGGCCTCTGATAAGAGGATGATGTTGCCATACTATTTCTGTTTGTGGGTTGCTAGACTGGTTTGGAATAAGACGAGGCCTGTATGAATGCTTCTTTTAGCCTGAATAGCAGAATGGTTTTACAGCAAGTCAATTTATCAGTTCAACATAAGCTTCTAATGGTAATATTCAGGGTTTCATTCCTTTAGACTGCACTTAATTAACAACTCTAAGCAAGTCACATAACCATACAATGCTCCTATTCACCTCTGAAAGGGGGCTTGCATTTGTGTGTTTACCTGGTTTTCAAAAGATTAAAATAATGTACATAAATAACTGGTTATTTCATTGTCCAAATATGCAGACACAATGTTAATCTGTAATGAGTCCTACATTTTGAGAAAACTTTTGAGCTGATATTTAGGCTTTATTTTGTGGGTTATGAACTTAGTACATGTGATCAGACAATGAAGTGAGAATTTATTTTTATGCTGTGAAGATGTTTGACTCCTGTTTTTGTATTTGTAACAGTAGTATAATACAGTTGCAGTATGAGGAAATAACTGCAGTGGTAACCAACTTGTTGCATCCAGTTAAACTGCTATATAGCATAACCTAGGCAGTTTCTTAAAACTTCATAAAATATCATGCCTGTTATTTGGAAATGGAGCAGTAGTGTTAATGCAGTCAAGTAACAAGTATAGTCGTTGCTTCCTTTGGATATAGTTTGTAACTTTTTTTTGTCATTGTTGGAACACTAAAATGTAAACTGGGCATAACATTTTTATGGTAGTAATATTATTATTCTGGTTGAGGAAGAGTTTGATGTTACACTGTTTGCAATGATCTGGACTAGCTTCTTTTAACAACAGAAATGTAAACTGGACACTTGTTAGGATATTACTATGTTTATTCTGGCTATTGTAGTGTGACAATACTACTTGTGCTTGTCTGTGAGCAGATAATCTGAATAAATGCCCGTGAATCTATTTGCCAAGGCATTTTGGTGAATGATGTCAGTCCTGTATATTGGCATTTCTGTGAATGGACCTCTATGACTCTCTGCCAAAATATGCACAATGGTGATGAATATCAGCACTGATGTTTGTAGGCCTTTGTGAGACTAGTTACTGTAATGTGGTACAGAGACATGACCAGCATTGTTTTCTACGCAAAGTCTGCCAGAGAGCTGTTCCAGTACAGCATTGTGGTCAGCCTGGGGTGATGCAGTCAAGGAGATAATATAATGCAAAGAAGCCAGTGTTCATCAGGAGGATGTCTTCTTTATACAAAATCATTGAAGAACCAACAGCCATTTGAAGGGATGCAAAATGTCTCTTCTTTGTACTGCAATGTCATGACATTGCTTACACCTTTCATAATACAGATGCCATGTTTGTAATTTGAAAATTCCTGGCTGCACCACAGGAGGAATGGAATGTTGTGTATTTTGAGATTGTAAGTATGCATGGATGACATCACTATGTTGAATCTATTGTTTTTTCCCCCTACTGTACACATTATACTATGGTTGATTAGCAGCCATTACCTTGTTTGCATGGGTTTCCTCCAGGTGCTCTGGTTTCCTCCCTCATTCCCAAGACATGCTGCAGGTGGATTGGACATTCAAAATTTCTAAATTGGCCATACATGTGTGTGTGTGTGTGTGTGTGTGTGTGTGTGTGCGCACCTTCTGAGGAAGGTTGGGTGCCACGCTGGCAACCTGACACAGTAAAACTCTACTGGCACTCATTCTGTGGACACCAATGATCCACAGTGGTGACCCCTAATAGGAGCAGCCAAAAGGAGAAAAAGAAGCAGCCATTACCTGGATCCCTCAGTGTATTTGCTAGAGCTGGCACCTCCCTTGCAATCCCATTCCCAGCTGTCCTCATCACTAAATTTATACATTCTTAGCTCTACCCCTCTTACACTTATCCAGTACTCAATCTCATCTCCTCGTTGTATCAAACTTTTCTATATTTCATTTCCATTCGCAAACTCAGTAACCAACTCCCCACTTCTTTTAACAAGTTACATACTTGTATTATATAATTTTCCAATGTACAAAATCCATTCAGCATACTGTTAATTTCCACCATTTATTGACACTTAACCACTGTACAACTCCTTGATTAAAATATTTATTCACTTCTATTTACTACTTCTCCTATGTAACCATCCTAATCTCCAAACCTCAACTTTGACTAATCTTGTCACTACGTTTTATCTCCAGTACTTACCCTCATCAATGACTATACCTTATGCACTACTACTGTTAGCATAAATAAAATACCTTCTGAGAATATATCCTCATCAATGATTATATTCTAGTTAGGACAATTGCTTGGTGATTGACACAAAACAAAAAAACTTTCCCTGTTTATATATAACTTCTCTTCCATAATTAATCTCTCACCATAACAACTATAACTCTTCTATACTCCCTTCGCTGTTCTTAAATCCAGTCTTCATATTTCTAATTCTGCTATGTTCCTTAAGTGGCAATACTGAGATTCCTACTCCTATACAACTCCATCATCTGAGTTCCTGCTGATTCAATGCACTGCATAGATTTCATCCATATCTCTCAACCTCTTAATGCAAGACATCTGGACAAAGCCTGACAAAATAGGGGGGGGGACACAAAGGTCCAAAAATAGGGACATATTTTAAATATTGCTCTTATAAATTAAAAGTTTGTTTTAACATGCATTTTGTGAAGGATTTGAAGTCTGAAACGCAAATGTATGTCATTATTTAGTGACTTCAGTCCTCAGGTCATCCCACTGATTTGCCAGAAAACCATACATTTTATGAGGAACAGACCAAAAATATAAGCCAATAATCTGAACATTCTGCAAAAACAGTTGAGACAGTTGAGAGGTATGATTTCATCAGCTTTATGGGACCTACTCTAGCCTTTGGGTATAGCAGAGGCTTCCATTAGTAGCCTACATGAACTTGTTTCCAGTGAAGGACTGAAATGCCTTTTTTTGTTGTTTTTTTTTTTTTTTTAGATTGTCCATCATTTATTGTTTACATTTTGATTGGCCAGCTTCAATGCAGGCAGAGTCTGACAGACTTGAAGTACCAGAAGGCTTGCTTGGTTCAGTGCTTCTCAGTGTTAGGCCATTTCAACACTACAGAAGAGGAGAAAGAGAAGGAGGAGTAAATGAAAACTACAAAGTCCTTTTCAGTCTGGGTTCTTGCTGATTAAATGTACAAGGATTTCCTCAGCTTCCTAAGACTGGGTCTACTGTGTTCCATCATTTGGTGAGAGCAAAGGTTTCTAGGTGTAAGTTTGCTGAGACTATGTTCCATTGAAGGATTGGTTTACCTGTTTCTTATTGGCCAGAGTCTGTGCGTTTGCTATATTCTGATTGCCTGTCTTCTGCAGGGGTATAGCCCTACATGCTTTTCATACTAGGAGGTCTCCTCTGCTCAACTTGGTGCTGTGGAATTAGTTTCTGTCCTATTAGGGAACCAAAATATGACCCTAGCCTACAAAAGGTAAGTCAACGTCCTCCTCCTTATTGTATATAATATACAATTCACTGCCTTCTCTGTCTTGGCTACTGTGATTGAGTTTAATACTGCTTTATTGCATACTGTGACATCACTGTCTCATTTTAGCTAACTAACATACTGCCTGCACCTCTACTGGAAACACTGCTGAAAGTGGCACTTGTCTTCTGCTGACTCCAGTGTTGATGAGGTTAAATAATATTACTCTGTTGCACCTTGTTGTTGCTACTGTTGTGTTGTCATTCACTACTTGCAATTTCTATGATAATACAGCAATGCTGCAAGGTACTATTACTGGAAACAAAATTATATCTTGTTTACTGATTGCTCTTTTGAATCACTGGTTTTGTTGTATTTCTTCATGTTACTGATTATCGTGGTGCCACATAATTTAAACAACTGCACCAAAGAGTGTTAGATTACCTTTGTGATATACTTTTTTGCAAGTCTGACTGCTACACTGATACTAAAAGGAAACTATTTGTTTTATAGTTACTGCAATTGAAACTATTTGTTTAAGTTATCTACAGTTATTACGGGATACTTCTTGCACCTGGGTCTGTTGGGTTAGACTGTTGCTTATTGCTGTCCCTTGTTTTGGTGAGACCTCATTACCCTACTGGGATTTAAATATGCCACTTGTTACTGATTACCTCGCTGATCCTGCATATTTCTGCTGCATTTACATTTTTTGGCACGTGTGAGTAATGCATTAATCATCACTCTTATTCTTGTATCTTTCAGCAATGCACCCTATTATTACCTTTTTCTAGTTTTAGCCATTATTCCCTCTGTAATCTCTTCTGTCTTTTCATAGTCCATTGTTAATACTAGCCAATATGGAATCTCAGTCGGCTTTTGTCCCTTCTGTTGCCTGATAGCACATGGTATTCTGAAGCAGTGTATCAACTGCTTCATGCTTTTCAGAAACTCTTCATTGATACTTCCAACCAATTCAATATGTGAGAAATGTAATTACTTACAGAACATAGACACTAATTTCTCACTTCAGAATACATCTGGCACACACACACACACACACACACACACACACACACACACACACACACACACAAACACCGCAAAAACCTCCGCCGAGAATGCTAAGGCTACCTAAGCCTCCCAGGCTAAACACTAACAAACATTAGCCATTAGTTCACACAGCATCACACTCACCTTCACCCAGCACAACCACATTTAGTACATTTACCTTTAAGAGTCACAAGGATGCAGACCCCAAGACCTTAAGTCTCTCTGAGACTACATCTACTCATGGTAATGTTTTTCTGTGTAGGTGACTCTGTTATCAGACATATGGACACAACCTCACTAGGCTGGATAACAACAGGGTAACATCTGTTTTTCTAGAGCTATGAGCTGGGATATAACAAAGGGTTGCTGATATCCCATCCTGACAAAGACAATTATGTATTAATTGCGGTCCTCTGACCTTAGGTGCTATATTCAGGATATGCAGAATGATCTGATTGAACTTGCTATCCATGTGTCCAAGACAGGGAAAGCACTAATCTTAAATGGTATTTTGCCATGCCCAGAATTATTCTAATATTCAAAGCCAAGGCAACTGAGTTTAATAATTAGCTATATAGTTGATGCCATTTTAGGAGGATCCAAAATATGCTGACTTGGATGAGATATCTATGAAATGAAACAATAAACCAAATAATCCAAACCAGGAGAAGGAGATGAGCCACCAAATTCGAAATTTATTGAACATTAAGTGCTTTCTTCCCCAATAATACAGGGACTTCTTCAGAACAATTTACCCAAATACCCACTTCTCTATATATACCCCACCCCAATGAAACGATAAAACAATTAAATAATTGAATAATTAAACAACGATTAATAACATCATCCAATTAATTCTCAAAAGATTCTCAATTTTTTTTTTAAAAACACAGGATACAATTAGAGAATGACAAATTGAGGTTGAATATTAAAACCACATCAAAATCACTTGTAAAATCATATTTTACATAAAATATGGCAGAATGCATTGCACTAAAGACTATATTGTGTATTGTAAATTAAATGAAGGTGAAATATGAAAATGTACGCAAATAATATTCTAAACTATTCATTTAAAAACAAATCCAATTTGTCAAGGCATTTTATATCGGAAAAACATGTAGAAAATTGAAAATGAGAATGGGTGAACATTTAGGTGATATAAGAAATAATAGGATCACCAGTCCCTTATTTAGACATATTCAGTAAAATAATGCGCATAATTTTAGGTTCTTGGTGTTACAAGAGTTACAGAAAGATGGACAAGAAAGGGTTTTAAATGTACATCCTGACATTTTGGAACTTAAATGGCAGTTATTATTAAATGCCTCTCAATATCCTGGAATCAATGAAATGGTGTCTATATCCAGCATACTGAAGTTGCAACATATATTAGGACAAAAATTGGATTTGTTTTTCATTTTTCACCTTCATTTCATTTACAATGCACAATAGAGTGTTTAGTGTAATGAGTTATGCCATATTTTATATAAAATATGATTTTACAAGTGATTTTGATGTGGTTTTAATAGTCATCCTCAATTTGTCATTCTCTAATTGTATCCTGTGTTTTTAAAAAAAAATTGAGAATCTTTTGAGAATTAATTGGATGATGTTATTAATCATTGTTTAATTATTCAATTATTTAATTGTTTTATCGTTTCATTGGGGTGGGGTATATATAGAGAAGTGGGTATTTGGGTAAATTGTTCTGAAGAAGTCCCTGTATTATTGGGGAAGAAAGCACTTAATGTTCAATAAATTTCGAATTTGGTGGCTCATCTCCTTCTCCTGGTTTGGATTATTTGGATGAGATATCTGACAAGCGTACCTGATTTACCAAGGATGATTTATGCATCTTTTACCAAGTTTTTCACATTCCAAGTAAAGCTTTTGCTGCCCCCATTGTGCACTTTAGGCTTGACTCTATCTGCTGCATAGCTGGCCTTGGCATAGGCCAACTAGGTGGCCGCCTTGGGCGCCACTCTAGCAGGTGTGCTTTTCCAGTAAACTGGATGGTGTAAATGATCGAGAATGGGGGAAAAAGGTGGTGGTGGGGGTGCTGTAGATCCCTTTTGCCTAGGACACTACTTGACCTAAGGCTGACATTCTGACTTAGTAAATTCTAATTTGGAGCGCATTAAAGTAACATTACTCAATGCCAACTGTCTTAACAAAAAACTCCTGAACCCGAGGCTTTCCTGCAACTCAAAACATATTCATATGTGTGTGGTTACTGAGATATGGTTTTAATGCAATGAAAGTACTCCCTCTATTCTTGGATTTAGTGTCTGTCATATCTTCAGACCTATCGTTGATTGTGGGGCAGTTTCAGTATTGTTCAAGGATATCATCACCAAATGACAAGATTCCTTAAAACACCAATCTTGAACCCCTAGAGGTTCAGCTTATCTTACAAGAGTAATTAGCACTTAGTAGGTGGAGCACTCTTTATTTCCCTTATTAGCATGATACCTATCTTAATACACTAGCTGAAATCACCATTATGACCAACAACTTTCTATTTGGAGTCTTAAACTATCCATCAGTGAACTGGCTGGACTACACTACCAGTAGTCTGCATGCTTAATGCTTCCTCAATATTGCAAATGCTGATTTCCTTTTCTAAACAGGTTTGCCCACTTGTGCTGTATGCATTGCATTACTATCCTATGGGGCCCCAATAACACTGAATTTGTCCTCAGAAATACAGTTACTTCTTACACCCCTCTGCTTGAATGATAAACCCCTATTAAATCAGGTTATAAATCACTGGCCATTTTTCTTTTAAACTAGTGCTACTTCCTTTGCAAATACCTCTTTGTTTGGGGACTTTAAGAAAAAAAAATCTTCTTCAGTTACCCGATGACCTAAAGAAATTCCATTGCAATGGATCAGTGTCTCTCATTGATAAATCTACTCACTGCTTATACATCTAATTTTTGATGCCACTTAAATAGTTATATAGATAAAGCAGATCCTATCCCATTGATTATAATGTCAGATTTGAAAACGAACACCTGTGATGGAATATCTGACTAAACAAGTAAATTATTTAACAGGAGAAAGCAGATTCCACAGTGTCAGCAATACCCACTAGTTACTATGGACCAAGTGATCTCATCCTTCTCAAAAGCGAAGAACGCCTCAACTATAACCCCAGGTAATATACCAGACTGACTAATTATCAGTGCCAAATATGGCTTATCTGAATCCCTTCTTAATCTCTTTACTCTAAGCCTCCCCACTGATGATCTCATATGTGTTACTGAGGATGTTTCATTGCGTACAAATCTATCATATATTTTATTTATTTATTTATTTATTTATTTATTTATTTATTTATTTATTTTATGCTACATTTACTAAATTAATAGAAAGACTGGTCCGAAGACCACTTTCAGAAATGATCCAGACAGTAAATGATAATATTTGATACTGAAAATTTAATTAAACAGGCTGTAGCAGCAATTTGTATACAGTGAAACAAAATATAGGTAAAACAAAAATGAAAAGTATGTCTTTTTTTTTCAAACAAATAGCAAATAAAGAATTATTTAAATATTATGGATTATAGTAAGGCATAACTTTCATTTTATGGTGGGTGATACCACTTTTTTATTGTGTTCTAAACTGTTCTCCATCAGTTGTTATTGTTGTCTTTCGGCTTTTCCCGGTTAGGGGTCGCCACAGCGGAACTCTGGTCCGCTAATGATTGGCAGTAGATTTTCATGAACGCCGAGGTGCCAGCTTGACGTCCAACCTTCAACAAAGGCACGCCCATTTATGCATGTCTTTTGAATGCCACCCAACTGAGCGGAGGACATGCAGACTCCACACAGAAGGCACTCCCCGCACTCCAGCCAAGAATCGAATGGGAGAACCTCTTGCTGTCAGTGAGCTCTACAAATTAAAATAATACACCTCTTCATAGTCAGTATACAAATAATCAACTGAAGTGAACTGAGAGGAATGCACCACAGTATTGGGTTCAGCTCTAGTTTGAAATAACTATAATGCACCACCAAAGATTAGTACTGAGATGAAACCTGCATTAGTACTCCATGATTCAGACCTAGGTGACAGTCTCTGGACCACAACTCCAAGGTTCAGTCATATGGTAAAATCTTTACATCATAACTCTGTGGTTCAGTCAAAAAATAAAATCTCTACATTACAATGCTGGACTTAATTTCTAGAAAAATAAAACTCTGAATCAGACCTCCAGAATTAAATCGTATGTTAAAATCTCTGCATATCAGATCTGGGATTATGTACTAGGTTAAAATATTTGCATCTGAACCCCTGGGGCTCAATTCTAGGTCAACATTTCTGCATCACAGCTCTGCGGTTCAATCCTAGATTAAAATCTGTCTCATTTCTTTCTGGTGCAGTCCAAGGTTAACATCTCTGAATCACAGCTCCCAGGTTTATTTCTAATCTTCAGTCTCTGTCTGTGTGGTGTTTAAGTTTTGTTCCTGTGCATGCATATATGCATGTATGTATGTATATATATGTTTTCATCCTTCATCCCAAAAACATACTGGATGAATTGCGATTTGTCTATCTATCTATCTATCTATCTATCTATCTATCTATCTATCTATCTATCTATCTACCTGGCTATTCATTGTTTTATCTGTTGTATTTACCTTGGGTTGTGGCTCATCAGGGTCTATGTCAAACCAGTTATGTTTCCTAGTTACAAGAAAACAGGTGAGCAGACAAACAAATAAACAAATAAATGAATACAGATATAGATATATACATATATACGTGCATACAAATGTGCATACATTAACTCATCTTTTTTATCTGAAATATCTCAGTGTTATATTTTGTGTTGTTATCTTAATCAGCATTTTATTGCCTGCACCTACTCCTTATAGTTTTTCTAGTAGGTTCTCTATTAGGATGGAGCCAAACTGAAATTTCAGTACATGACAACAGCTGAATTCTACATAGATACTTTGCTAGTTCTCCAGTCCCAAAACTGTCTTAAGTTTCATTTCACTGGATTTTCAGTATATGATTTCATACCAATGGCTTGATATCTTGCCTGGAAAAAAAAGAAGTAAATAAATTATTTATTGACATTTACAACAAACAAACAAATAAATAAAATGTTCACCTATTCATCACTGCCTTTTTTTCTATGACTATCTTGATTTTCTTCTATTGTCATTTCAAGTTAAAAATATGCACTTAATTTCCCTAGCTATATCTCTTTCTTCTTACCATGTATATCAAATGTAATAGAGTACATGGCTATCTCCTGGATTAGTTATTTGGTCTTTCATAATGGATTTGAAATGCACCATACCTCCAATTCTTGGAGAGCACCCCTTCAACAAGGGATCCATTGAATAGTTTTGTGACAAGATATGTCATAGCTCCAGCCATGATTTTAGCATTCTTAGGAGATGGCCAGTTGAGAGTCAGAGCTCTTTCACCACTGTTCTGTTACCCAGTCTGTTCTCACCCCCCATTACCCAGGTGTATACTACATTATCAAACTTTTAAAAGTTCGAACATCATATGGTCAAAGACATATGATCGAACTTTTAAATGTTCGAAAAGCAAAAAAAATAAATAAACAACTGAAAAACCTACATGACTATTTTAAACAGGGGGGGGGGGAAAGCTCCCCTGCACTCCCCCCCCCCGCTTTTTAAATATACCAACTCCAAGATCACACTACAGTGCAGGAAAGGGAAATCTTCCCATTCTGCACTGTACAGAGATCTCTGCTGAAACGTTCAAACTTTAAAAATTTTGATCATATGGTGTCGACCATATGATGTTCGAACTTTTAAAAGTTCAATAACATAATATGTATTCTATTACCCCACCCCTTTCTAATACCACTGTCACTTACCATCCCATGAGGGTCTATATCACATATTCGAAAGTTGATAACTCCGAAGCTCAAAACCGCAAACTTCAAATCTCGAAAGCTGACAACATCGAATCCACCAAAACCCCCTAATTACTCAAAATAAAAAAACAAAACGCTATATGCAGGGGGTCAAGCCCCCCTGCACCACCATACCCCCCGCTACTTAAATATACCAACTCCGAGATTGCACTACAGTGCAGTAAAGGGAAATCTTCCCTTCCCGCACTCTATGGCGATCTCCATTCTATGGTTCGACGTTTTTGAACTTCGAGGATGGAAGTTCAGAGTTTTGTGCTTCAGAGTTATCAGCTTTTGAGCTTATGATATAAACCCATCCCACGCATGCAAACAGATGCTAATAATTAATTTGTAATCCCTCCATACTTATTTTCTTCCTCATGCCTCTTGCCATTCTTTAATAGCTCACTTACGTCTACTCTCTTCTTCTTCCCTGCTGATGCACATAGAAGCTTTTCCTTTCCTGTATTGATTCTTTGGCAAAGAACATTTACATCTTACACTTGCCTATCTAGAAATATTTGGCTACTATTTTCCTACTTAGGTTCATAGGTTCATACTAGGCTATCTTCCCTAGGGCATTTATAAGCCTAGCCAGAATGTGTTTGGCTTTCGCCACCCATTTTAAATTAATTTTGCTATGCCCTTTTATGAGGTTAGTATACTGTGCCTCTGTCTAACAGTGACACAGAAGTGATACCCGGGGTAAACCTACAATCTCCCATCCACTCATCAAGCTTCCTCTTGAAGAGAGTCAATGAGGGACTCTGCCTAACCTGGACTGGGATTTTATTCCAGAGTGAAGTGAGCCTCTGGGTTATGAATCTGTCCCTCCAGCATGCCCTATTTATTTCAGTGCTGAGGTTCAAGTCTCTTAAGTGTGTAGCATGATGGGATTTGGATTTTCTGAGGTGCAGCATGTCCATTAATTCCGGGTTGGATATGGCTTTATACGTCAGGCACAGATCGCCTCTGAACAGGTGGTATGCCACTGAGTAGAGCTGGAGTTTCTTTAACCGGGCAGCATATGGCATCTGTTTGAGCCCTTTGATCCTCTTGGTGAGGTACTTTTGGGGTCTTTCCAGTTGCTGCAGGTGTCTGGTAAGGTACATCCCAAAAGGGGCATTGTACTCCATTATGGGCCTGATGAGGGATGAGTAAAGAGGCACGATGACGTCCCCTGATCTAGATGTGAATCCCTTCATGATTAGGTGGGCTATATAAAATGTTTTTCTAACCACTTTGGCCACGTGGTTGTCAAATGAGAGATTGCTATCAACTTGGGTCCCCAGGTCCCTAATTACTTCTTCTGTACTTAATGGATTACCACCTATGTGGTAATTTGTGGGCACTTTGTTTTTGCCAAAGGGGATGACTATACACTTTTTGGCCTTTAGCTTGAGGCCATGGCTCTGGCACCAGTTGTCTGTTTCTATGAGGCCCTTTTGGAGGATGCTTGTGTCGGCTGGAGAGTCGATTATGGCCCAGTTTGCAGTCATCTGCGAACTTGGTCAGCCACAGTCCTTCCATGTTGGCCTGTACCTCCGAGAAATATATACCAAACAAGAGAGGTCCCAGGACTGAGCCTTGTGGGACACCACTTGTAACTTGGTTTGGAGTCTGACATGGCTCCAGCAATTCTAACCATGTGGGTTCTGTCCTTGAGCCAGTTTGCAATCCATCTAGTGACATAGGGGTTTATATTTAAGCTGGTGAGCTTATCTATAATGCCCGAGTGGGGTATTGTATCGAAGGCTTTTGCGAGGTCCAGGTAGGCTGTGTGGACCACCTTCCCCTCGTCAATGGCCTTGGTGACTGTTTCAAAGAAATCAACCAGGTTTACTTTCTCAAGTTCTACTCTCCACAGCTTTCTTGTTTTGTGTGACATTTTGTTTCCTCTTGATTTAAGTTTGACTGTTTCAGAATCCTTCAACCACATAGTTGTTTCTTCTTTTGAACTTTTATTTTCTCCTAAGGCTCTCTTGATTTCCTTCCAGATGTGCTATTTTGCTATCATATCAAGGTAAAATTATGCACTTAATTACCCCTGGTATGTGCCCTTCTTTATTACAGCTACCAGCCATAGTCACAGAGTAAGAATTTTGTGTCATAACTTACCTACTCATCCTGTTTCATGTGCTGCACTAAAGTATAGTTATGGCTAGCCAGTGTAACCTTCAGAGTTGTCCACAAAATTCTCTGTGATGCATACGGCTGTGTATGGCCAAATGTACAAAAACATCCCCCTACGATGCAAATCCCTCCTTCACTTTATTTCCTTTAATTTTGCCTCCTCATCCTAGAATATTTTTTATTTTTATTTTTAATGTTAGTTATTCTGTTTGTATTTGTTTACCAGAGTACAGCACTGCTCAAAATATCACCAATTGCAAGCTCAGACTGGGTTCCAAAGCTAACAAACGATATTTAATTACATCGATGCTAGCAAGGTAAAACACCAAACAATCAGGCACTGTATAATTAATAGCTATGGGCTTGTGTATATTTACAGAGGGAAAGTACAGGCAAAAGCTCGATGGAGGACAGAATGGTTTATTAGCAAGATCAAGAGCAAGACTATGAAAAGTGAGTGGGGGGAGTGTGAAGAAAAGATAAATAGACAGAAAAAGAAGAGAAGGTAAGATAAGTCCGGAGGATAGTAAATACTACGATGAGTGATGGTTTGATTCTGAGAAGGTAGTCTGGATAACACTTAAGCTGTAGGTAGGCAGTAGCTAAATGGTGAGTCCCAACAGGTATAGGTGAGGTGGGTTAAATAGGGAGTAGCAGGTGGACGTCTGCTAAGTATAGCATACAGAGTTATGTGACATTACAATCAAATTGTTATCATAGAGAGTATTTGTACTGACATACGAAGGATGAGTATTCTGAGAGTTCAATTAATTCATGTGGAAGTGATTGCCATAATTGAGGTCATGAACTACAAAGCGATTGTCAGGGAATGTAGTTTTTTTACAAGGTTTTTGAAAGATGGATTCACTTCTGTATTGGCTTCTGAGGCTGTAGGTTGGAGTTGCTGTATAAAATTTCATAAAAAGATGACAGACAGTGTCTTGCTGGAGTAATATGAACATAAGGGAGCCAAGAAAGAGGCTGGCTGTAGCTTGGACTGGCAACTACTTGGTTTTGGATTGAATGAAGTAACAGTGCTTTTTCGGAGAGAAATTGCTAATGAACTGACATATTTAATTAGAGAGTGTCTGAAGAGTTTTAAACCTTTCTGACTGAGTCTGAGGCAAACAAGGGGAGACCATATTCAAGCTAAGCAAGAAGAGTGGCTTTCCTTATTGTAGATCTTGTTGGGGGAGAGAGAAATTGAATTAATTTATTATTCCAGAACAGTTGGAAGTTACTTTGGTTTGTATAACCATTCTTTTGTAGTTAATACATTGGTCCAGCAAAATGCTGAGTTATCTAAAGCATTATATGAATTCAGTGATCATGATTAGTGAGATTAATGATTAGTTTTGTTAAGTCTTTGGAGAGTCAAAAATAAAAACCTATCTTTACTCTGAAGATTATGTTGGATATGTTTTGTACCTTTGGGTAGTGGTTAGGCTCATGCCAATATCTTTGAAATGGAAAAAATTTGACAACTGAAATGTTTTTATTATAGTTAGGTTTTTCCCTTATCAGCACAATTCTTGTCATGTTTTGACTTGTCATCCTATCTAACTTCATTTGATGAAATTACTGTAAACTATACCATTCCATTACAATCTCTTTACACTGAGCTTCATTTCACTAGTAAATTCCAATCATCCCATCTCTTCCTCTTCATTGTCATCACTAAATTTTGTCTTCCTCATTCATACAGAATAAGGTCAGGAAACACAAAAAACACAGCAGACAAAATCTCTAGTGTGTGTGTGTGTGTGTGTGTGTGTGTGTGTGTGTGTGTGTGTGTGTGTGTGTGTGTGTGTGTGTGTGTGTGTGTGTGTGTGGTCAATACTGAAAATACATTATGCTTACCCTAGGATATCAACCATTACAGACTGATATTCAAAACATATATTAATGTAGACCTACAAACTTGTGACATAAAAGATTACACAAGACAAGAAAATGCTGTTTTTGAAGGGTGACCCAAAAGCATTGATTTCTAAATATACTACCTAGTAACTACTCAAACTCAGGCAAAAGGGGAAAGGAAATCACATTTTCCCTTTCTCCAAGCAACACAACCTCAAAGATTCCACTGTAATCCAGGACAGAAAGGAATGTTTGATTCTCCATCAACATCTGTGGAATCAGTGAGTAATGACATATTTATGTGAATTTAATTGAGGAGAGCTCAGTAGCTGCAGATCATAGTGCTACTATGTAAACCATTCAGTGGGAAGATAAATAATCTACCTAAGATCATCTCTTTGAAATTTCTATGTAGTCAGTTCACCACAGACAGATTTGGCACTCAGTTATCAATTGTCTTGGGTAAACAGGTCATAAATTAAATTAAAATATAGCCTAAAAATTGGCATTACTCTAAGAAATACATCCTGCTCTACTACATGGAAAGTAGATACTTATACAGAAATATGCATAAAAACCCATTCCTGTCAGTATATATCAAGGGCAAGTCATACCATAACGAATGCTTCTTGAATAATGTGAACATTGTGTATTCTTTCAGACAATGTCTGGTATTACTTTTTTCCACAAACAAAAATGACTCTCAGAACCGGTGGTTGAACAAAATAATCATGAAGGAAGTCAATTGTGAATATGTACTTGAAAATTGCATTGTTATTTGGTTATAAAAGAGAAGGACAACTAATATTACAACAAATCTATTGGTTCTAAGTAAACATATCTATTAAATTATTGAAAAGACTATCTGTTATAGGTGTCAAGAAAAACGATTAAAGAAATGTGTGTGCATGACAGAAGTAAACTGTAGTCAGAGGGATTGCACATAAGGAAAATCTTTACATACAGTAAAATGTATGGAATAGTAAAACAAAGGAAAAAAAATCACAGTAGAATACAGTAAAGAAGATGAAGATGGGTGGATTGATTATAAAACTGAGGCATGTCACGTCTGCTCTCAAAATTTCCTTGGTATTATTTTGGTAAGCAACAGTGCTGTATATTTTACATGGAAATGAGGAAACCTTTTCTGCAAAAGCAGTGTAATCCATGTGTTTTTTTGTGAGTGATACATGGAGCAGACCACAATATCAATGTCTTCATGGCCTTTGTTTGCAATCCAATAACTGATAGCTGAAGCAACATTTCATTTTTCTACTTTTGCATTTTGTATCTCAAAAGCACTGGTGCTTGAAAACATATTAGAAAACAGAAGTGTTTTAATAAAGAACTGCTTCAGGCATATAATACCGTGAATACCTCATGCCAGTCAATAGTTCAGCTGCAAGAAAATGTAACATTCTGTTAGAAAATGTATATTTATTTATGCTGCTTATCCATCACAGTGGCTTATTTAATATATATATATATATATATATATATATATATATATATATATATATATATATATATATATATATCTGTGTGTGTGTGTGTGTGTTTAACAAAATGATACAGATTAGTTTATTCAATATAACACTTGCAATGTGTATCTGACAAATATACACGCACAGTGATAATACGACAAAATTCCTATCCAAAGATTTGTATTCTCAGACTTAACCGCACAATCTAGTTTGACTTTACATTACTGCAGACAATTGTTGACTTACAAATGTACTTACATAAGCCAGGCCTGAGTTATGTTTTGTTTCTGAACAATGAAAGATGATTTAGCATTCTGTACACAGAAAACATTGGTGCAAATTCAATAAAGCTTACATAGTCATTTTTTCCATGTGCGGGTTGCGGTGTGATGGAAAAACAGGTGTAGGGAGATTTAGATTCAGTAAACTCTGTGTAGCAGCATGCAATCATGCACATTCATGTGCAATAATGGAAACTTTCGTGGAATGCAAATTTTAGCATAAGTAGCTGAAGTTTATGCTAATGAACCAAAACAACACATTGGAGTGATCCAACATCCTTCAACACAACCGTGTAGACTCCGTGTCCATGTTGATAGTGTACGCAAAACTTTTCCATGTACAGGAGTCTACATAGAAGCAAAGGCATGTAAAAGTCCAGAATGTCCAAGAAAGGTAAAAACACATGTATAATGGGTGATTATTACACTATGGATGTTCAAAAGCATCAGGAGAGTGTATCAGATTAGTATACTTTTAAAATATTTTTTTCCATATGTTTGCGCAGTGCATTGTTTGCCACAAAATGTTTTAAGTATGAATAACAGAAACATAATTGAAAAGAGGAGTATAATGTAGTTTCACAATAGGTGCAGTAATACCCTGCCTTGTGTCTTTAAATGTGTGCCCCCATTCTGTTGCCCAGCTTACACAGCTACTACCCATATGCATTTCAGGCTGTCAGCATAGTTGTTATGCAAATGATTGCAAAAAGCAGTGGATTTGTTGGATTGTTGAATCGCAAAAAAACAGGAACTGTGTAAAGATTTTCACTTCGTGTAAACTCCTGCACAGTGTTTATGTTTTCCATGGATGTCAATGACATCAGAGGATGTGCCAGGTAATTTTGTTGTTTTTTCAGGTGTTTTGCATGTGCTTGCATAATGCGCCGCTTAGCTCAAACAGATATGGCGATGCATTCATTGTGTGAGCAGACCACCTATGCATCAGACATGAGGTAGACATCCAAAAATGGAAACAGGATGCATTCAGTCAATATTGCTAAGCAATGCTAGGCATTGCGCAAACCCAGTAAATGGTGCTGCTCTCTGCTTATTTCCTCCATTTATAGAACTTTCCATAGGTACTCCTGTGGCAACAGGTGTTAGGTACTGGATGGGAGAACAGATGTTCCTGTGTTTAAGTACAGGGCATGGCAACTGTTCTCATATTGTTTTGACATTGTAGGTTTTAGAAATGAAGTATAATTAGCATTTTCTATATGTTTTATGACAACAGGGATGAAAATATAACATTTTTACATGCCTTACCTTAGTTATCACAGCTGCATGCTGGTACGCACAGTGGATTACTACACACTGAAGTAAGACCTTTAAATTATGTTAATTATTTCCTAAGCAGATGAATTCCAGCTTAATTAGCTAATGCCATATGGTGGACTTACTCAAGAAATGTATGCATACGGCCTACATTCTGATTTTCCCTCAATACTTCAAGACTATTGCAGTAGAGACTTAGAAATTTTAACTCAGATAATACTAGGGGCTGCTGCAGCTATTCTACATCTGTATGTGCTAGAGGTTGAAGTCAGTGCTGCTGTTGCTGCTGACAGTAGGCCTAGTCAGAGAAGGAGAAGAGTGTTCAGGCCCAGGTTAACCCTTCAGGAGCTACATGAGCTGGAGATTGTAGAGTGCAACAGGGTGGACATGGACATATTACAAGAACTCTGTGAGCTTTGCTGCCCTGTACTCAGAGCCAGAGCCAACCGAGGGGAACTCATCCCAGTGGAAACTAAGGTATATGTAGTCCTTAGGATATTAGCTACAGGTACTTTTCAAAGACCAACTGGGGACATGATGGTGGTGTCACAGGCATCAGCATCCAGGGTACTCCACCAGTTCCTGCATGCTATGCTACCACATGCCAGTGAGCACATAGCTTTTCCCCTTTCCCTTAGGAGAGGGCTAGCAATATGCAAAGGTTCTACCATATAGCGCACTGACATGAAGTACTGGATGCCATAGAGTGCAATTATGTATGCATCAAGACACCACCTGGTGAGCAGGGTAGAATCTACATTAACTGCAAGGGATATCACTCCATCAAATGTCAGGTCATGTGCAATGCCTAAGAGATTATCTTGAATGGGTGTGCCGACAATCCTGGCAGTTATCATGGCTCCCATATCTGGTATATATCACAGCTGTACCAGATGTTTGCTAGAGAGGACATCCTGCAGAGCCATTTACTGGGTAATGCTGGCTATGCCCTAAAACTGTGGATGATGACACCCATCAAAACTGCACACACACCCATGGAAGAATGCCATAATGAGGCACATTCACAAACTAGGAACATCATAGAGGGTATGTTTGGGCTTCTGAAGTCACAGTTCTGCTGCCTAGATATATCAGGTGGAGACTTGCAGTATACTCCATGCACATATACACAAATATTTACAGTATGTGCTATGGTCCACAGTCTGATCCTGTAGAAACAACTGCAGCAGGATCAGCAAGGGGAAGGGACACACATCCCCCCACCAACTCCTAGGTCAACACAGTCACAGTCACAGGAGGACTTGGAGGAGGAACCCCCAGCTACTGTCACTGTAGGCAGATGTAGGCATGCTAGTATGCCCTTGCTTTGGCTAACAGACAACACATAGCACATTCACTGACTACTTAGAAGACCTATGGACTAATACCTTTCTCCTGCTCACATGCATATATTAAAAAATTTATGCCAGGCAACTCACATGACCTGTACCTATCCATATATTGGCTGAGTACTGCTTGCAAAAGAGCGAGTCAGCCCTAAACTACAGTTGTGCCAATTGCTGCATTTGCAAGGTAGGTCCTTAACCTACAATGTAGTATTATGAAGTATTATGATACATCCTTTGTATCTATGAAATGGTACAGTATGCAAGTAAATAGTTGTGTATTTGTACAGAAAATTAAGTAACGTGTGACTATTGACACTATTTTACTAGTAGGTGTCCATTTGTAATTAGTAGGCCTCATGCATGAAACATTCATACAGTCCTATGGCAGCAGTTTACTGGTACATCATTCACGACAGAAGTTAGAAAGTAAGGCTTCACATTGTAGTTTCTGACTTCAGACTTTTCTGTATCCTAATAGTAGATGTGGTTTGTTCTCCCCCTCCCCAAAACTGGGGTGTCACTTGTAACTGCCATAACAGTAACTCATCTATGCTGCCCCCAAACAAATGGTAAATGGGTGTTTGGTAAAGTTATTAAACCCCATATTTCCAGGAGAATACTGTAGATTTGATAATACATTGTATGTGTTAGGCAACTCATATATAGCAGTGTACATTGTTATGCAGGTGGTTGTGCAATGAACGGCTTCTGATCTGGAAAGCTGCTTCTGTGGCAAAAAAGACTATGGCAGCCATCCCATCTAATAAAGCTGTAATGCTGTTGAAGGTTCAAACCTGATATAAGTAGAAGGTTTGGATGTGTAGTAGCAATAGGTAGTGTTTTACAGACTGTGACTCTGTGTCCCATACTGTTATCAACTTTATTTTGCCTTAATTCCACATTTGCACAATCAGCCACATGTTTGACACTTTTTTGATAAGGCTTAGCCAGTTCGAGTGGAGCACAGCAGTGCAGAAATAGTGAAAGAGGAAATAGGATTTATGTCTGACCGCCAACCACAGACACCGGATTCATTCAAACAGTGCCATTAGTAATCGGGAAATCCTGGCCTGAATTAGGAATAGGAGTGTTCTGTAGTAGCAGGTACAGTATATATTACATAATAGTAAAACTAAGATGTGAGCAATGCACCTCATGTCTGTGCATTGCTTACCGACACACAGTATAAAAAAGGCAAAGGCACATGTGTGTATGCCTAGTTAATTACAGAGCAAATTCGATGTTTCTCACACTACAGCAGCTTCTCTCTCTCTCTCTCTCTCTCTCTCTCTATATATATATATATATATATATATATAAATGTCTATAGTGCCCTACATACCTATCAAACTGTTAAAGTAGCAAATCAGGACAAAACAGCAAATAATGGGGGACAAAGGCCCAAGAAGATGGACACTTTTTAAATACTGCACTTACAAATTAGAAAGGTGATAGATTAACAGGCATTATATTTCCATGAATTTTCTGAAGGATATGATGTGTGAAATTCAGATGTCTGCAATTATTTATTGACCTCATTTCTCAATGATGTGCGATTAAGTTTTCAGAAAACCATGATATGGTATGAAACTGACTAAATATATGAGTCAAACATCTGGACATTATGCAAAAATATGGATAGCTGATAGGTATGGTCCCCTATCATTCTTGGACACCATGTGAAAACATTGCTAATTGAGGGCACAATATAAGTATCTGTACATATATTGACAAGCCATCCCTTTGTTTCCCCACCAGCAATGACAGTAACAGGCACAACAACCTTGCGACACCTTGAGTTTTCCACACATATATCACCCTTGTACAAGTTGCAAGATATGATGTTGTGTTCTCCCTCAAGGGCAGTGTCAATCAATGGTTCTCACAAGCTTGCTCATCCAAATAAAACAGACAGGTAGGGACATTAAGGATATTGTTGATACACTACTAGGCTACTAAGCAGTATTCGTCTGCTAGGCTACTAGCCTGAGATGACACTTTGAGACAATGTGACTATGCAGGCCTCCCAAGCTGTTGTCAAACACATGGCTTGGCTATGTCATCTACCATATAATCACCTGCAATAATGTTAAAATAAGACTTGTGTTGTGGTACATGCATTAAGTACTCTGATCTGTAGTTTGTAAATGTAAATAGGTAGGGGTTCTAATCTCACTGCAGTCAACTGTGTGTGTCTGTTTGCATAAACAAAAGTGGAAGTGTGTATCCCAATCTGACTTCACAAATGGCATGATTTCCATTGTTTTGGTGCTTGCACAAACATCCAGTCCAGGCAGGCCTCCAACCTCTTGCCCCCCACATGGCCAGCTGATGTAATCTACCACAAGATCACCGGCAGTCCTGCTAAAATTGGACTTGTGCTGTGGCACATGCATTAAGTACTATGATCTGTACTACATAAAACCTTGATAGAGAGGCATACAGTCCTCACTGCAGTCAAGTGTGTGTGTGTTTATATATATATATATATATATATATATATATATATATATATATATATATATATATATATATATATATATACATACATACACACACACACACACACATATATATATATATATATACATATATATATATATATATATATATATATATATATATATATATATTATACACATACATATATAGAAATGGAAGGGTGTATCCCACACTGAGATCTCAAATGGCATGGTTTTGCACTGTTTTGGTACCTGCACAAACACCTAGTCGAAGCAGGCCTCCAACCTTTTTTCCCACCACATGGCCTGCTGATGTCATTTACCACAGGATCACCTGCAGTTCTGCTAAAATTGGAGTTAGGCTGTGGCACGTGCATTATGTACTCTGATCTATAGTATGTAAACCTAGATAGATATGGGGTTTCATCCTCACTGCAGTCATTTTGTGTGTGTGTGTGTCTATAAATAGAAGTGGGTGCATATCCCACACTGAGTTCTCAAATAGCATTGGTTTGTACTGTTTTGGTGTTTTGCACAAGCACTCAGTTGAGACAGGCTTCCAACCTTCTGACCTTCCCATGGCCTGCTGATGTCATATACCATAAGATCACCTGCAGTCCTGTTAAGCTCAGACTAGTGCTGTGTCATATGCTTTAAGTGTTTTGATCTGTAGTTCATAAACATACATAGGTAGGTGCTCTATTCTCACTGCAGTCAACTGTGTTTTTATGTGTGAGAGCTGTTGGTGGATGTTACACAGAGCATCTTACAGCAGCCTAAAGAACAATGCCCTTTTGTGTTCATCGGACACTGCTGATGTCATCAGCTATATCAGATTATTGGATATGTATATGTCACAACAGACCATGGGCAAACACTGGCCTGACAGATAGGTAGATGTCACCTCATCCTGTATAACACAGACAACAGTGGCATTACTCTTATTGTATGCACAAACATCATGACATCCATTTGCAATGGTGATGGACAGGTTGACACATTAGATCACACAGGAGTCAATGTGGACTTCATGTTTTGTGGATAATATTGTGGTCTGTATTGGGATAAGGGTAAAGGTGTAGAGACCCTGGGGAGGTGGCAATATGCTTTAAAGAGGATAGGAATGAAGATCAGGAGGACTAAGAATATGTGTGTGTGTATGAGTCATAGGATAGATGAATGATTATAATGCAGGAAGTGCAGTTGCTGAAGGCATTTGATGTTAAATACACTGGACCAACAATTCAAAGTAATGGTGAGTCTCGACAAAAGGTGTAGAAGAGAGAACATGCATGGTGGATTGTGTGGAGAAGAGTGTTTGGAGTGATCTTTGACAGATGGATACCAATAACACTGACATGGAGGGTCTACAAGATAGTAATGAGACTGGCTATGTCATATGGTTCACAGATGATGCCACAGACAAAAGTCACCGCAGATGTTGGTAAAGTACTAGATTTTACAGTTTGCATTGTGTGGGCTGAAGATGGACAGGAAAATTAAACTGTATATTGCAGTGTCCACTCTACTTGTAAGGTTTAGAGATGAAGACAAAGCTGTGGGATTGTGTTGGTTTTTGACATCTGCTGATAAGTGATGCTGGATATATTGGGGATAGACTCTAAGGATGGAGCTGTCATGTAAGAGGAAAATAGGTAGGCCTAAGACAAGGTGTATGGATGTGGTGACAGAGGACATGCAGGTAGTTGGTGTGAAAGAACAAGATGCAGAGGACAGTTAGAAATGGAAGCAGAACATCTGTTGTGGTTATCCCTAATGCTAGTGTCCAAAGGAATAGGTAGAAGAACATGCCATCTCTAAGTGGACAAACCCCATCTGTACACTTGTGGCATGAGTGTACAGTAGGAGTATCTAACTGACAGTTACTGCATCTGGACTCAGTTTGGGCTTTAACAGTGTGTCTTTGCATTACCTGCTCTGAATTATGTGCAGAGGTTGTAACACTTCACCTTCATACATGCAAAAATGTCAGTACACTTGCTTTCAAGTATAATTGTCTGCTGCTGTGTAGCAGAGCAGATCTAGCTGTCAGAACCTCTGTTGCATAACAAGCAGCAATTTACCCACTTACCTATCAATAACACAGATACTGATCCACTTTACGAAGGACATCATAATGTACACCCAATAGATTAATGACCTGACAATGGCAGTCAGATCATATATGCCCCTCCTGTTTGCATTCTCTTTGCAGATACCAAGTTCAAACCTCCCATTATCAACTATCATTTCTTCTGTTTCCCTTGCTACCATAGTTGACATTGGTTCCTGGCTCAGTGCAGATAATGTCTCATATGCACTGCATAGCCAGTATCCCCTACAACACTGAATTACAAATTTCAAGACATCCACGTATAGTAAGGATCTGGAATCATTGCACTCTAGCTTCCAGATGGGTATCACTAGAAAGGTTGTCTGCTCACACACCTTGACTCCAACTCATAATATGCACCCAACAAAAGCCATAATGTGCAGAGGTATTCCCCACAAACCAAGATAAACAGCAGACACATCCTAAATTCAATCAGTCTTCAATCAGACAATTCACAACAGATGTATCATCACCACTGCTCACCGTAGAAGTACTCAACGTAATGGGCATGTATCCCAAAGATTTTCATAATAGTTGTCTGTATAGTGAGATGTACAGATGGCACTCAACAACATATGTTTAGTGTCAGCTGTTAGGCAGACATAGTTGTCACAGCACACATGCCATTAAGTCTCTCAACAAGTCCCACTCTTATTCCAGCATACGTCATCTTGATATGCACAACTTAAGACGTGACTATATGAAATAAATGAACACAGACATGACTGAACTATTTAAAAATGTGTCCCTACCAGGTATGTCCATACATTTGAGCAGCATTATACCCTCATCCAGGATGATACCACTATATAAAGAACAATGGATTCACTGAACTTGCCTATGTTTCTGGTGCCATAGTACGGTGATACAGTACCTGTCAGCATAGGATGACATGGTGGATAGAGCACACTGCTTTGCCATTCATAAGCCACTTGACTGCACCATAATCCCTTTATTAGTCAATGTCACAAAAGCAGAATAACCAATGTGAAAATGTACATCTCCAACAAAGTGAGGGCCATGCTGCTAAACCCTAGGAGTTCACTTCTGAAGCTAACCTCTCTGTAACCACTGTTCACAGTGAAGATGTTGATGTCTGTGTAGTCACAGAAACCTGGATCAAGGCTGCTGTATGTACTTAGCCCTTTAAAGGCTTACAATGCCTTCCAAACATCCACACAGTAAATGGAAGTTGTGTGTACCACAGGAGGTGTCGTTTCTATTTACTATAATGATTAACATACCTCAAAACAGTTTAGAGAAGGAATCTATATGGAATTATTCTATGTCCAATCTACTGAGGATAGGAAGCCCCCTTCTTGTTATGGCCATTAATGGGTCACCATCCATAAATACATAAGGCCACAGAGCCTATATATTACTACATGGGACAATTAAAGTAGAGAAAAACAACACAGGCTGGGGTGAGTGAAAGTATACATCCATTAATGGGGATAATTATAGGACAAAAAACTCACCTGAACAATATTATCTGTGGTTTGTGAACTGATATGCAATGAAAGAAAGAGTGCAACACCTCATAAAGTTATATTCCATATCTGCACCTCAACATTGTGTGTGAACAATGTAACGGTACATGTGTAGTGCCTGCACTGTTAATTCAACTGTAACATGCTATGTTTTGAAGTAGATATAGCTACTGAACTCCCCAAAGAAGGAGTCAGGTTCACAATCATCATCCAAGGTAACTACACACTCCTAAGGGATGGTCTACAATACTTCTTAGACACAGTTTCCACAAAGGTCATTGACAGCTATAGTACATTACTCCCTGATGTCCTGTCTACATATCTAAACAAATGTATGCACACAACCATGCCTGATAGGCTCAAACCAAGATCCTCCTCCAGAAAATACAAACTATGTCGGTATATGTCTGCCATAACTACATTATACAGTAAGTGAAAGAAGCTGCTGTTTACAAATACAGCATTGAGAAACCAGGGGTGGAAGACCACTCTCTTCAGCATAAACATGCAAAGAAGACACCTTCAAGAACCCTCGCAGAGCAACCATGCTAAGACTTTGCACAACAACATATCCAGAGATAACCAGAGGACTTTCTTCAAGTACATCTGCAAACTGATATAACTCAGATGACCCAGTTTAACTTTCATACCTGCTAGCAGTTACATTTGACTAAAAAGAGTGACCCTGCCACCACCACACCTAGTACAATCCATCTGTGAAACATCACCTCTGAGCTGTGGTATCTACAATTACAAAGTTATCACTGCCCCCTACAAGACTAGGAGCACAGTCCCCGTGGCACCAGGTGGAATTACAGCCTTCATTCTTCATGTCTCAACAGTGATCTACTCCAGTGGGCACGATATTCAACCACAGTCTGAATACTGCTGTTGTCCACATTGAATGGAATACAATCAACATTTTCCAACCACACAAGAGATGACTAGCAAAATACAAGTGTGATTGAGAACCATAAATGTATGTAATCTTTGCCGTGAGGAAATGGATACAGTTTGCATGCATCTCAGACACAAGGAATTTGGTGACCTCCAAACACTAGATGTGTTCCAGTTAGGTGTTCTCAGGAGTATCTTGTGGCTGCAAAACCTGGTGGGAGTCAAGACTATGACCAAAGACATATACAAAGTCAATGATGTGTACACATCTTATTGTAACTTGGCCAAGGTCTTCAACACAATCCAACATTTGTTGTCAGTGGGAATCTAACCAAGGTGAATATCAAATCCTATGTTATTAGTTGGTTTTCAAATGGGATCACAGACTAACTACATCCAATCACGTTACGAGACTTCACCTCAAGCAGCAGACATGTCACTTGTGATTGTTGCAGGTAGAAAATCATTAACTGAACCTCTCTCTATATATCTAACCAGATATCCGAAGCCCCTTCTTAAATGGGTACATTCTTGTATCCAAGATACCACAGAATTTTTAAGGGTCATTTCTGACACACAACTGGAACCAGGTTGGTTTCTGTGCACTCTTGATGTTAAAGCTCTTTATATTAAAATCCCGCATTGGGCTGGTATTGATGCACTAGAACATTGGTTAACATCATCTGAACTATACCCGCCTGGTTTCAATACTTTTCTTATTATTCTTCTTTGTGAACATATCCTTACCAAAAATGTCTTTTTTTTTATCAAGGTCAATGTTATCTTCAAAATAATGGCACCACCATGGGTGCTTCATTTGCACCCATTTATGCTGATTTATTCATGGCCTATTTTGAGGAGTATATAATCTATGATCGATCTCATAACCTTTACCTTGATGAAATAGACATCTGGAGGAGATATTTGGATGACTGCTGGATGGTGTGGAGGTCTGATGTTGAATATCTACATGAGTTTGTTAACTATCTCAATGAAAATAAATGGGGTATTGAGTTTTAAGTCAATTATGATCTAAACAACATCATGTTTTTGGATGTTAGTATAACCAGGAAAACTGATCATACTTTGTCTACTATGGTACATCGCAAATTCCAACAATATAACTCACTCCTCCATGCCACCAGCTTTCATCCTCCTCACATTTATTGTAACATTCCAAAATCCCAGTTTATACGTGGTAAACATATCTGTTCTGATGAACAGGCTTATAGTTTTTACAAGCATGAGCTTATCACTAGATTTAAGAATAGGAGCTACGATACTGGTTCCATACACAATACTGTACGTTATGTTGATGGCTTAGACATGCCAGACTTGCTTCAATACAAGGACAAAAATTGTACTGATGATACAGTCATCCATTTTTTGACTACTTATGGCCGCAATACCAATTCACTAATTCACAGTGTTAACCACCAATGGAATATTTTGTTGGCTGATTCCACATTATCAACAATTCTACTAACTAGATGCCCCTTTATTTACAAGAAAGGCAGAAATTTGGGCTCTCTTTTCAACCATTATAAACATTTGTTACCATCAAATTTGTCTTTGTCACAATCAACTATTTCAGGTGGCCGATTAGTTGGTTGTTTCCCTTGTGGGCATTGTTCCTATTGCAGTAAACTCACCAAATCTACCTCCTTCAGCAGTAAAAAGACCAGTCATGTTTTAGATATAGGTTTTTATGCCAAATGCAAATCTGATTGGGTTGTTTATCTTGCCACATGTCATTGTTCATCCTTTTATGTGGGACAAACCTCCCATCTGGTCAAATTCAGAATGGGTGAACATTTCAGTGAGATTAGACACCACAAAAACTAACCATCACACTTTATAAACATACTTTGGTACATCCAAGTGCTTCATTTAATTTTATTATTATTGACAAAATTACTGCACATAGATCAAAACAAAATGGGCTGGCATGACATACAGAACAGAAAAGAAAAAAGTGGATTATTAAACTTGGTGGATTATTCCCTCCGGGTCTTAACAAGCACCTATAATCACTAACCATGTGATTAAATATTTGCATTATATAAATGAGTATTGCATTTGTTCTCTTTACACTGATGAAGGCATTGTACTTTTTGCCGAAACCAGTCTGATCTACACTCATTTTTTTCATATGTAGTTTCTACTACATTTAAATAAAGTATCTTTGGTGCTACAGCTGCTGGTCTTATTTGTGTTTTGGAATCTGTGGTAACAAAATTGCCAGTGCTGTGGCCTCTCATGTTTGACATATATGTCTCAGAAGTCCTGAACAAAACAGAGGGTCTGTGGCACTAATGACTGCTAACAATGCCATGGGTGTTATATGAACAGCACAGAAATGCATCAGCATGTTGTTGTTGTTGTCTTTTGGCTTTTCCCGGTTAGGGGTCGCCACAGTGGAACTCCGGTCTGCTAATGATTGGCAGTAGATTTTGACGAACACCGAGGTGCCAGCTCGACATTCAACCTTCAATGATTGCATGCCCATTTACGTATGTCTTTCGAACGCCCACCCAACCGCAGGGAGGACATGCAGACTACACACAGAAGGCACTCCCCATACTCCAGCTGAGAATCGAATGGGAGAATCTCTTGCTGTGAGGCAATAACGCTACTGCTGCACCACCGCGGATGTATATCCTGAGGTAATAATAAATGCTCCTGTTTATTAGAAAATAACCATCAGTACACTATTCTTCACTTCTGTATTGATAGACTTTGGAACACATGTCATCTACAGCCTGGGTCTACTGTGGGGAGGTAGGCACTCTACATCATACCTCTGATTAACAATGGTATTACATCAATAGCAATATATGTTAGTAATCTCCTATATTCATCCCTTATTAACTGTATGAAAGAATATAAACCACCCTTTGAAATGTAATTTATCATATAGATAGCTTTGAGGAAGATTATGTATGCCTTACAGGGCTACCTGTGGCCAAAATGGGATGAAAATGCTGCACGTGTGTAAGTATTGTGGGATTCGAGTTATCTGTTCCAGGGACCTCAATGTACACTATGATATTCATGGACATGCTGGAGAAACAGATACATCTCTCAAATATCATCTCTCCTCCGCAGTAGGCTTCAAATCCATGTCAAGCAGAGCACCACCATTACCCTGATGAAGGACGGGCTGAATGACTTGCTGTGAAAATGTTATTTGCCATGGCTCACTGCTGCTTCACTCCTGGACATGGGTGGACCTTGGCCATGCATTATATATGACTGTTAATCTTATATTGTGATGTGACAGCTATGCTTCTAAACACCATCAGGTCAATACCCTAGTCACACCCTATGAACCTTGGAACCTATGGTGATATACATGCAGACAGGAACATTATATTGTATTACCATTCTGATAAGATTTGTCTTCAGTGCTGACATACAGTCCTGAGCTCTGAATCTTATGGATTGACTTTGGATGTGCACCCATGCATTTGTGCTAAGCAATACTTAAAGAGAAAGTTACATGTATTAGTGAGAAACATTTAATTGTCTGAATTCACAGCCATTACAAAAGCATCCACTATGTTGTGTCTTTCGGCTTTTCCCAGTTAGGGGTCACCACAGTGGAACTCCGGTCCGCTAATGATTGGCAGTAGATTTTTGTGCTGAGTTGCCAGCCCTGATGCACAACCTTCAACGAAGGTACGCCCATTCACATATGTCTCCACACAGAACACGCTCTAGCTGAGAATCGAACAGGACAATGTCTTACTGTGAGGCGACAATGCTACTGCAGGACCACCACCGCAATACAAAAGCATCCACTATAAAGTAGATAAATTATTATGCTAGCAATTGTCTAAATGGCTATGTACAATCTAAATGACAGGTACAATTATCAGTTCAACAGCACAAATGGAGGTAATAACATGATATTAATATAGATAGTCACATCTATCAGACACATAGCTTTAGTTTCCATGAATCCAAAAAATAGACAGGGATGTGGCACAGTTATTATCAGTTGCACAGGGTATTGTATAGGTTGGGGGGGCAGGAGACCTAGGCTGACACAAAAGGCTGGTGAGTGTGTGTGTGTGTGTGTGTGTGTGTGTGTGTGTGTGTGTGTGTGTGAGCAAGGGAAGCATGCAAGATGGACCATCTAATTGTTGCATGTGTCTGTAGGTGCCCTCAGTCTGACATTTGTGTATGAGTGTCTGCATGAACACAGCCATGCTCAGTGCTAGCCCTATGTGTATCTATGTCAGACAGCTGTAAGCCATGCATGGTAGAGCTAACAGTTCATTGTCTCCACCCCCGAACACAAGAACTGTCTCGGCCAGGAGTTGCACTGGTACCTCCACGCCCAAGCTCAGATGCTGTGCTACTACATGAAGGTGACTGAAGTCTGATGTATGTGTTCCTTTCAAAGGACTGATGAGGACCAAGACCACATGGCCTGCTACATCTGGATGTGGACAGCACACTCCCTGCTGCAGCAGTGGCTGTACTGCCACTCGGGAGCATGATCGGGCAGGACCACATTAACTCTCAGCAGATGTAGTTGCTAACCTACACCCATGAGGCCAATACTCCCCTCCAAGAAGATGTTCCATCCCAGACAATGTGCGTTCCATGACAGATACATTGCACTCCCTCACAGACACATCCCATTCCAATGTGTCAATCAACTGATCCAGGGAATCAACAACACATTGGAGGTAATCACAGATGTCAGACTGTGCTGCATCTATAACCCTTAACAGTCTCCTGGAGTTCCTTTCTGAACATGTCTGTGCCTCCATGATGGCCCTAAACATACATCGAGTGACACATGATGAGACACCTGCAACAGGTGGTGGAGGGACAGCAGGCCTCCTCCGTGCACCCCTATCAATTCGCCTGTGTGGCAACTTGTCAATAGTTTGGCCACGGCCAGTGTCAGTAGTCACTGAAACTGCAGTAGTAGCCACACTTCCCTGGTCAATGTCCTTGCTCTCTAACTGTCCAATATCTATGGCCTCAGTGGACTGGGTATGTGTAGGCATACTGGCTGTCACTTGTGATAATGATGGGGTCATTGGATGTCATTCTGTGTGTCAGAATCAACCTCTGCAGCCCCTGTTTGTGCCTCACTTTGGCCACCATCATCAGAGTCTGATGAGACACTGACATCAGGTGTCATAGGGGACACAGAACCACTTCCATGTTCACCTGTGATAAAAGGAAGGAAAACAAGAATACATTAGTACTTGCACTACTATGCTGCAATATATGTTAAGCAATTTACAGTGCTGTCACTATTACAGACATTCATACCTCTCAACCTCTTAGGACAAGGAATGTGGACAAAGCCATGGGTAACGAGTGGATAGAGGACCATTATATAAAATAGGTATCATTTTAACAAATTGCCCTTACAAGCTTAGAAAGGTGATAGAATAGCAGGTTTTGCTTCACCATGACATTAATGAGTGGAATGCATTTTTAATATGACATCTGTCATTATTTTACACCTGCACTCTATAATGACCTCTCAGTAATTTGCAACACAATCACTGTGATCTTAAATATGGCCCAGAGGCATGAGTCACACATCTGGACATTCTGCAAATATCCATACAGCAAGGCTGAGATGACACTTTAGCAGAAATGTTGGAATATTTCTACATTACTGACATAAATGTATTCTGCTTACCAAGCGCAGGAGGCCTAGATCTCTGGATTTCTGATGGCCCTGGAAAAAGTAAAGGGACAAGTAATGGCAACAGCACCACATTTAACAGTATAACAGCTGACAATACTTTTAATAATCTATCTACAGTAAATGCAATGTTAACAAGAATGTGGCTGACAACCTCTAAATGACGTGAAAATGCAGCTATCTGAAATATCCCCAGCAAAAATGTAACCTGCCACACATTAAGACTATATACACTATTACACAATGAATGCAGCAGTATTCTACTGGTTATCTAACAAAGCCTACCTGGAAGCTCCTCCTGAGATGCAGGAGTGGCACCGACATCCAGAATATACTGGCTGATGGACCGCTGGGAGCTTTCCTGAGTGGCAATATTTGCCAGGAATTCCTTGGTGGTGGTGAGTGATTGCTCTGCTACAGGCCCACCACTGGAGACATGATGATCATGTCCCACTTCAACAACACATCTCCTTGCAGCATTAATCATGTCCATGGCTCTGTGTCGCACCTGCTCATAACTGCAATGTTGTTGCCCAGCTGCATTTACATTTTGGACCAATTCATCCCAAAGGACCACCTGTTCCGACATATTGGCCCACCCCCTGGACATAAGGACCGCATGATGTTGTCTTAAAGCTTCAACAATGAGGTCATTCTCTGCCTCTGAAAAAGATGGCCTACACAGAGAAGCCATATTGTTTACTGAAAGACAAAATAATGATAACACATATAAGGATCACATAAGTAGAAACAAACAGTGTATGCTAAGGCAGCACAGGAAGGCTCTCAGTATTCACCACTTGATTACAATTTAAAGATTCCACAGTGGTCACCACATAACAAGGGAGCTGCAAAACAAGGAGAGTAGCATGATGAATACATCCTTGTTTGTGCCATAACAGATACTCACTTATGCTCACGCACCTGACACAACAGTCCATTCTAGTTTGTGCCATAGCAGGGACTTACCCCCCAAAAAAAAAAAACAGGCTAAGGACAAATGTGCTAAACAAACAACAGTGTAAGTGCCAAAGCAATATCAAAGGACTTATCCATGTACCATGTGTGTATAGTTATCATACAGCTTTAGACCTTTGGCCTACTCTACATCTTCTGTACACCTCAGATGGCTGGTAAACAAGGCCATGTCATGAGCACAGTTCTAACAATTCTTACTGATTACTTTACATCATTCCTAAGTACATTGCAAAATATGCATTATTTAGGTAACTAAATGGATATATACTTGATGGAGTACAATACCCCTCTATCGAAATATACCATTCCAATATAAATGTGTACCTGAGTTTGAATTCTGCTATAACTGTCATCCATGCTGGTTAGCGTAGCTACACATTTACCTTTTTATAATGGTGTAAATTGCTAATTGATTGCACCTGATCTAGTCTGTGCTTCAGAGATGCTAACTGCAGCATGCACTGCTGCACTGCATGCTAATTAACCAATCGTGTGAAGCTACTCAGTGAGATATAAGGCAGCAGTGTAGACAGCATGCCCTTTCTTATATGTGCAGTGATGGGACAGTGGGCTACAGATACAACATAAACACTGATAGATTGTTAGCAGCGGCTACAATTTACATACATTTGTGTGTTTTACAGGCTGAAGGTGATGCTGCTGCTGTCAATAGCCATAGACAGAGAGGGTGTTGGTTTTGTAGGCCAAGACACAATAGAGGAAATGTGGAACCTCTGGCAGCCTTGAGTAACATACAGAGTGAAATGCAGGGAATCCATCCCAGTGAAATATAAGATGTGTGTTGAAGTTAGTATGTTAGGCACAGGTACCTTTAACAGACTACCAGGGGACATGCTTGGTGTTTCAGAGGCATCAGTATCCAATATCTTCTGAACAATCCTGCCTGCTATGCTACAATATGTTGGAGAGCCCATATATTTTAACATAAGTTCTCAGGAGAGGATCACAAGAATGCTACAATTGTAACACATATCATACTACTCTCTGGTTATGTGTGTCATACATTGCAGTCATATACGCAAGATGCTTTTCAGCTACTGCACTCACAGTGCCAGTGCCTACATACCTCCAGCCAAGGGCACCATTACAATCCACCAACAAGTTCCTCAATACCTATAGTATGTGCTATGCTACCTGAGTTATCACAGTGGAAACAGCGACAGCAGGATCATGAAGGGGTCAAGGAGCACATCACATAGACAATGCCAAGGTCACCACAGCTACATGGCAATGATGACTCATAGGAGGAATCAGCAACATGTGTGGTTGTAGGCAGGTATAGTCATGCTCAGTAAGTCCTTGCATTGGCTATGAGACAAGCCATAGCACAGGGACTGAACACCAAGTGGCGCAAACCAAGATCACTATACATCTCCATTAGGGATACATTAGAGATAACAGTTATCAACCATAACTAAATAATACAACAGGCTGGATGCCAGACATGTAGGGTAACAAGACCAACCCAGTCTTGTTAGGGCCATAGCAGAGACACATCTTTGCTCCCCCACCCCCAAAAGAACAGTCAGTCGCTGCTTATGACATCCAGCCTTTCTTTCCTTAGTTGGCAGCCACATATCATATTATTCCCAGTTATTATCCTTTGACATTGTAAATGCAATGATATTGAATGGTGTATACACTGTATGTCCCAGACTGTAGGACAGATAACTGATGAATGACCAAGAAACATAGACATGTAAATTATTGATGTATATTTGCAAGCAAACATCATAATGGGGTTTGTAATGAATAAGTGCAGTTTTGTAAAAATGAAACATTTCACTGTAAGTATATGTAACATGTAATATTGTCTTACGACTGTACATTATTTTCAATTTGATTGTGTCTTGAACATCCCTCCTAACTGTACAGATTTTCACAGAATGTCCAGATGTTGGATTCATATATTTGGTCTGTTTCTCATACAATTTTTGTTTTCTGCAACATCACTGGCAAATCATTGAGGACCGAAGTCAGAAAGTAATGGCACACCTTTGAGTTTCATACTTCATATCCTTTAGAAAGGTCATGCTAATGCATAAGCTGTTATTCTATCCACTGCCTAAGTATGTAGGAGCAATATTTAAAGAGTGTCCCTATCTTTATGCCTTTGTCCAGCCATTATTCGTGCTTTTGTCCAGATTCCTCACTCTAGGACATTGACTGGTATGGTGCTGGATGCCTGTTGCTGCTTGCTGCAACAGTGTATGTTTGAAACACAGGGTGAAGGCACCCATCATGTGTTTGGCATGTGCATTGGATGGTGAATTGGATTTTAGAAGTATGTAGGGATATTTCCAGCATAGCTACATAGTGTAGTAGTTTGTGTGATACATTGCTTTCATATGCTCCCTGTTATCACTTGTTTTTATCTTAATATTTGGAGCCACTGTTTGCGTGGTGCTCTTTGTTCCTGAGCGTAGCATAAATGGAGTCAGCTATGTGCAGCTGGTTTGTGTGCACAGCTGCAGTGTGCAAACTGTAGAAATGGATCACCCTGGTAGCAGACGGGACTCATACATGATGGATGTATTCTCTTAATGTCAATCTGCAGAGTGCAAACCTGCTAAGTGCCACTGCTTTGCATGTAACAGTACAAACTTTAGGATCAATATTAATGTAGTAGCTTTTCATATAACTTCCCCTGTGCCTGCAGATGTTAAGTTTTGTCCTGAAGTTCACATGGTCCTGGGTTCTAATACAAGGATTGCAATTTGTATTTTACTAATGTGTCCTTGCATTACATAGCAATGTAATTAAACATACACATGTATTATTTAATCCTTCTATTATTTAATCCTTCTCTATAGAACTATTCATATCCACATCAGTGCAGTCATAGTTAACTCAAAATCTCTGGAACAAACCATTATATAGTGTGTATTTAAATTGTACAAATGTTAATCATTCCTCATCTTTCATGAAATTTACTACTCTTGTCTTATGCAAATTTTATAACCTATACTATATTTGTGTTGCCTTTACTCGATTGTTATTGTCTATATTATCATAACATGTACTATAGTAGTTTTGTATTGTACTTTACTGTTTAAGTCTATGGAGCTTTTCTCCCCAGGCCTCCGCTGAAAATGAGCAATTAACCTATTCAGACTATCCCGGCAAACAAACGTTAAATAAATAAATAATGAAAATAATAAAAATACCTTTTCATTTCATATTATTTTTCATTGTGCTTGTAATTCTATTTTCTATTATTTTTGTACTAATTTATTATTCTATGCTTAAATTTTATTTAATGTTATCCTGTCCATTATTTTGTGTTATGTTTTATTTCATTATGGAATTTTAATTTTATTTATGTTATTACTACAGAAGGCAGGGTAGGCCAGTTCCCCTTGGTCCACCTACACTCTCTCCACTGGCTACAGCACCAAGGCCCAGCACTTCCGTGATGCAGCATGGTGGCAACCCCCTGCAGCCCCTGCCCTACCTGGACCCTCAGGTAGTTCTGCCTCAGAGGATATTCCTGTGGATCCCTCTGGGAGCAGAGGGGGTGATTTTGTCACCCAAGCTCAATCATCAGGTCTAGAGCATAGGATTGTGCGCTACACAACTGATGCAAACCTACGCTGAGTGGAGCCTCTGCTTTCCATCATTTTACTGAATAGTACAAGGACACACAGATGTCAGACATCATGACCATCAGCACAGTGAGGTGACAGTGATGACAGTCGAATAGGTGAGGACTCAGTTCTCACTGTCATCAAACATGACATCCATAGGTCCATGATTCCCCACGGACCCCAACCAAGGTGTTCACCATCCTCTTGTGTCCTTCATTGACCCTGTCTCTTGTCTTGTATATCTTGTCTGTCTGCAAATGCTTTCTCACCTTCCCAGCTTGCCTGCCCCAGACTTGCTTATGTCTCTCCCACAACATTCCACTCTCTCCTTAAAAAAACAAAAAAAGAAGGGACACCTATTCCATAAAAAAAAAAAAAAAAATTATCCCATACATAGCTCTCTATTTTACATGGGTCTACTTGACACAATTAATTTGGTACAATTGGCTTCACAACGCATTTATGTTGTTGTCACCCCTCTCTGTGGAAGTGACAGTCCAAATTCAGCTAAAAAACTGTACATGTGCCCAGGTGTTAGTGTTGAAGAAATTGGTAGCTATGACTCTTTCTATGCCCTTCCTGCACACTCCTGCCTTCCTTTCACTTTGTTTTTCCACCTGCTTACTCCCCATTTCACCACTTCTTTTCTTTAAAGAATCATTGCGTGAGTATACATGTTGTGTTAACATAACCATGCTAATTCATTTTATGCTACTACTCTACTTCTATGTAACTCTTATTGATAAAAGTAAAGGCCAGAAAGTATCAAAATACATATACACAGTAGTCAAAAATGATACCTTACACTTTCCTTCTTCTGTGATTCTTAACATTGTAAAAAATCCTGTATGCCATGCATTACAGGTAAATATATGCTTCCCGTAAATTGAGCTTAATAAATTGTACCAGTCCTGTAAATTGAGCTTAATAAATTGTACCAGTCCTAACGGTTTTCTAATAATTTTCGAGTATTAATGCTGTTAATAATTCCTTTTAATTTGCTCACACTTTCCACTGAATGTCAATGACAAATGCTGCTCAGAGCAGTTAATTATGGGGGAATTAAACCTATTGGTATGAACTGGGGCTGATGTATTAAACTCTTAAATAATTGACACTCTACTGAGCTAAATGCCATGAACTGCACCATTGCACAAGTGTGAATCAATTTAGTAGGCATAAAGTGGCTTTTGCTTCTCATGGGTGACATGCTCTGAATGGCTCTGAGCATGAGGAAACATGATAGCCTGTAGCAGTTCTCAAACACAGCAAACTATGCTATAGCTTTGGGATATATATGTGCAATATATCAACAATTAGTAGAACTTGATTCTAACCTTCTAATACTCAAACCTTAAGACCCATAAAGAACCTTATAAATTACTGTCAAAGATTTCCTTGAAAGAGGACGCAAAAATCTTAAAAGTTTATTAATGAACTACTTCAACATCAGTAAGAATGACTGCACCATAAAAACAGAGGTTATATTGCAATCATTGAGACCATACTATCATAAATGTTTAGATAACCTAAAATAAGTCATTCTGACAGCCTTTTGGGTAGGTTCCCTTGCAATGAAATGCCACCACACCACCCCATGTGCAGGTTTTACACTGCTGATTGTTTTTCATTCACATAAGAAAAGAAGTAGTAGCAATGACAAAAAAAAGAAGTAGTAACAATGACAAAAAATGGGGAAGGCCATGTGACTGCTTCAGTAGTCTGCTTCAGATTGCTACTTTAGTAAAGTAACCCTGCTACTGTCAGTTATATATATATACTACCCATATGGCTGCATGGGGTGCCCATGCTGATGTCACACCTCAAAGGATGTGGTTCACATCCTTTTATCCTCTGCCCTGTACTTATATACTTCACTGTTTTACTGGCAATTCATATGATGGCATCTTCAAGTGCCCAGGGTTAAGCCTCAAGCTGCTCTGAAGAAGAAACAAAGATGCTCCTCTGCCTGCTGCAGGAATTAAACCTCCAGATGATGGACAAGGCTGTGTATGGCAATGAGTGGAAAAGGTATATATTTGGCAGGAGTCAGGGGACCACCTGTCATCCTTGAATCCCCTGCTCAGAGCAGCAGTGTCAACACTGGTATGATGACCTTCAGAGGTAGGGGGGAATCAGCTGACTTGGTGCGTATCACAGGTATAGGCAAGAGAGCCAAAATTCTATAATAGGTTCTTTTTTCTGTAATGTTAAAGAGTTCAGAATATGCAATGAGAAGCAAAATGGTATATGTATGCAGGTATAATTAGGTTACAGAAATGTAAGCATGTGCACTTATATATCTATCTATACCTATATTTATATATGTTTCTATATATCTATATCTAATTGGGAGACTGTTCTCATGATCCCTAAGCAGACAGGCCTGGTCAATCATTTTTTCTTTTCTGGGCAAAGGGGCTGATATATGCCTTTTCACCCACACCTATGATCTCCAAAGTAATGCTGAAAGACACACTAAAGCTAACAAAGCTAATCTTGATCTGGTCTAGAGGCCATTTACTCTTTCCACTAATCAAGCAAAAAAAATCAAAGTAATTGGTGTTTTCTTTGTATTTTACCTTTCTGACACAACTCAGGAGCAATCTTTTGCACTAAAAATTTCAAAAGTATCAAGCTACTTGCTTGGAAGATAGGTTACTTATTGAAAACTGACAGACATTTTTCTTCAGAGCTGCTTTCCATGCTGAAAAAGGCATAGAGACCCACTAAAAGATAATCTTACCTTGGGAAATTAAAAATGTTCTCCTTTTGCTACACATTTCATCACATTAATCCTTAGAATACACATGTTTAACAGCTATTTAGATAATGTGGTATCATTTTTTAAGTCAGTCCTGGATTTTGTCTCATTAAAATCCACTTGACTATCTCATTTTTTTTCCAACGGATCCTCTACTATCCTCATAATAAATGCCTAAGCTTTTCCTGAGCAAGATGATGATCCTCAGATCATGGAGAGCACTGGTATCCACATCATGGGATTTGAAGTTTATCAAGCAGAAGATTGTGATCTCATCTATTGAACCATCTAAAGATGGTTGTTTTATATTTTTTTAACAGAGAAAAACAATTTATATGTCTATGCTTGAAGGTTATGTGAACTGCAAGTCTTCCTTCAGAATAAAGTGGCTTTAACAGCTAACCATCTTTCAATATTAAGGGCTCAGGCATAATCATAGCTACCTCATCTGGTGTCCTCTGTAGCTCCTCAACTGATACTAGTATTCATTTATGAAGCTGCAATATCCTCATAGCTTCATAAAGTAATGCACCTAACGATCACATGGTCACACTCCATTACAACTTGGAACTGAGGAATACATTCCCTTTGCCATGTACTGTTTACAGCTCTGGTCTCTGGGTTATAAGTGTACTAGACAATAAAGCTACCTGTTTTCTTTCCTAAACTCCAGAAACAACAAGCAGAGACTATAACACTCCCTATAAGTGAAGTGAGTTGTGCTATAAACCCCATATTTCACTTTATATATTTGGCACGTTTCTCTAAACCCTGTCCTTTCATAATGGATAGTTCATCAGTCTGATTGTCATATCTACATTTGTTTGTGAGACAATGTAAGTTTTACACTGTAAGATGAAATGTACAATGTATTTCGAACATTGCTGTTTCTGTATACCACAATTTCTGGTATTGTACATCTACTTTCTGTGTATCTTATGCAATAAACAAAAACAAATAAATAAGTAAAATCATGCCACAGTTTTCTTTATTTTAATTAAGGAATTCTTAGAAGGCCCGTATATAGGCAGACAATATCCAAATGGCTAAATAACTGCATAGCCTTTTTTATTGCTATCAGTTTAAATATTAAAGGGTCTAGTGAATGCTTCTTCTGCAAGTACAACAGATATTTCTGCTGCCTGCTTCAGAAATGTCTCTGTGCAAAATATTTGTGAAGAAGCCACATGGACCTCAGTCAACATTTTTTTTTACAAAAAAAAAAAAAATTAGTTAAGTCATATTTTCAGGTGCAGAACAGTTCTGTTAGGCATTCTTTTTCCTCCACCTTAGACCTGAGCTGAGGATAATAATCATATGTTTTTTTTTTTTTTCATTCATTATGAATGCTACTGAAGCAGTGATTCCTGTGATGGACATAGCAAAGCTGTGGAAAAAATTAACATTACAGATGTTTAAATGCTGGGTCACTGCTATATGAGAAAGGGATGGCAGCAGGGAGCTACAGCCCTGTGATTGTAGAGCTAACATATTTAGAGCCCATTCTTGCACCCCATTTGCATGACTGTGGTTATTTGCCTGTCTTAGAAGTCATGCAGATTGTAGTATGAAGTAACGTACAATATAGAGCACATCAAAGACTAAATATGAGGTTGAAAGAGAGCAGCAGACTCATGTATGGCAATATAATTAGAAAATGTGCAGGAAATGCTTTAACAGTTGCAAACAGATGATACGAAAAGCAGGTGGTATGAACCATTTAGAGTTTCCACACTGTGAAATAATGGCTCTACAGTTGTAAAACCTAAACTCATCTTACTTTTTATTGATTGAGGCTATTCCTAGAATGCCAGCATAGCTGAGCCTGGTGGTAATTTAACATGGGTAATAAAATACTTGGCACAAGTAGTATACATTGAAAAAGTAGCATTAACTGTAGCTTGAAACGCTTTATTTATCACAGATACTTTTGGGAGGAATATTACAGCTTAAAGTGATATTCATTCCATATTGTAATTTTAAAATTGCATTTTTAGTGACCTAGAACTGAACAAAATCAGCAAGCATTTTTCCTCTATTTAATAAGAAATATGATGAGGTATGATCTCTATTTCATGTCACTAAATATTCATAAAATATGTTTTAAGTAAAATAAATAAACAACTTTATTAATATATGGCTGATTTGTCTTTCATGAGCATTATCTGTCATGACAGGCATGTTTATTATATTGCTAAATATTATGGTCCATCAGTTCTGGGGTTCTGCCTTTCATATTGCAAATGAGAGGCATCACAGCTTGTCATATTTTCAAAGGGTATGGATTTGTATTTGTCACTATACCAGTTTGTTACTGACCTTAAAGAATTCAGATAGTTGTTTTGTAGCCATTCATTAATTGTTAATTATTTGATAACTCATGTATCTTTTATAAAATGACTATGCTCCTTGAAAAAAACATAGAATCTTAAAATATGTAAAATGTCTATACAATATTTTAGTGTGTTTCTTCATTTTCATTCTCCAGGAATCAATAAAATCAATGTAGGCTCCGTGTAGAGCCTACACGGAATGTATCCATATACACGGCCATAGTTCCTCCTCAGCAGGGTGCCATACATATTAATTGTGGCACGCTGCCAAGGGAGATCACAGTAACTTTGATAATGAATCCATGTAAGCAACACTTTACAGGCAGTCCCTTAATTGTGGACTGTCCAGAAAAATTCTGGACAGTTGGTAAGTACATCACAATACCTTTTGGCCCATAAACCTGCACCGAAAAGTGTACAATAGATTTAACCTCATTTATTGCAATTTAATTTATTATTTATTTGTTTTTTACAGTTATGTACTTGTTTGCGTGGTGCGGCACGTTGCTTAGCTATGCTTAGCTTTGCTTACAGTTACAATAGACATCCACTCAACATATAAAAATAGTAACCGAATGTATTCAATTTTAATTAATTTTTTTCATGTACTTGTTTGTGCAGTGTAGCACTTTGCTTAGCTTTGCTTACAGATACAGTATACATCCACTAGACATCTAAAAGTAGAAACCGGATGTATTCAATTCTTGTAGTTCTGCTATAACTAGTAATACGCAAACGAGTGCAGCGAAGCTATGCTACACTTACAGATACCTGTGTAGTATATGTGAAGATATATGGTTTCTCTTCACTATCCCAGTAGTTAGATAGGTTGAGTCATGACCTCCATTGTAGATGGTCCTGTGCTCAAGTCCTGAGCAGTCAT